>NC_045957.1:119689774-119732274 GCF_010909765.2 Amblyraja radiata | reverse complement strand
TGTCCAGCACGGAAACAGGCCCTTCGGCCCAACTCGTCCATGCCCACCAAGATGTCCATATACTCACTGTCCTACGAGTGGAAAAAGCTGCCCTGGGGCAGCACGGCGGTAGAGTTGCTGGTTCGATCCTGACTACTGGTGCTGTCTGTACGGAGTTCGTAGGTTCTCCCCGACGGAAAAGTGGGGCTTTTTCCGATTTACGTGGCCTCTGAAATTCATTTTGAGGTCAGTCTGAGTTGGAGTCGGGACTTTTTTTTACCAACTCCGACTCCAGCAGCTCCAAAACTGCTCCGATTCCGACTCCACAGCCCCGTGGAGTCCCCGGGACCACGTGGGTTTTCTCCGGGTGCACCGGTTTCCTTCCACACTCCAAAGCCATACAGCATTGCAGGTAAAAATGTGAAATTGTCCCTAGTGTCTGTAGGATAGTGCTAGTGTACAGAGTGATCGCTGGTCGCTGCGGACTCGGTGGGCCCGAAAAGCCAGTTTAGTTGCTTTATCTCTAATCTAAACTAAAACCAGAGACCCGGGTTCGATCCTGACCTCCAGTGCTGTCTGTGTGGAGTTTGCACGTTCTCCTCGTGAGCGTGTGGGTTCCCTCCGGGTGCTACGGTTTCCTCCCAGGTCCCAAAGACGTGCGGGTTTGTAAGTTTAATCGGCCCTCTGTAAATTGCCCCCTAGTGTGTAGGGAGCGGATGAGAAACATAGAACTAGTGTGAACGGGCGATCGATGGTTGTCGCCAACTCGGTGGGCCGAAGGGCCTGTTCCCATGCTGTATCCTTCAATTGATCCAATCCAACAGTGGTTTAAGGAGTTAGAAGAGAGAGAGAGAGAGAATGCGATAAGGATAACGTTGGATTGTGGATGGCACATCAATACAACTAAGATGAAAGGAGAGATGTGTCCACAAGTTCCACCTTATCTGAAAAAGTTCCACCTTATCTCATCGCCGAGAAGAATTATTTATATTGCTTTTAGCCTCGAGGCTGTGGAGGCCAAGTCAATGGGTAGTGAAAGGCCTAGTTAGATTGGATAGAGTGGATAGAATGTTTCCACTAGTGGGAGAGCCTGGGGCTAAAGGTCATGGCCTCAGAATTAAAGGGCGCTCTTTTAGAAAGGAGGGACTTCTTTAGTCAGAAGGTGGATCTGTGGAAAGGTCAGTATGGGAATGGGAAGGGGATTTAATATGGTTGGCAACCGGGAGATAAATAGGCCTCTGTGTAGCATTCGAGGAAGAAAGATTTTCCCAGCATCCTGTCAATAGACAATAGACAATGGGTGAGGGAGTAGGCCATTCGGCCCTTCGAGCCAGCAGCGCCATTCAATGTGATCGTGGCTGATCATCCACAATCAGTACCCTGTTCCTGCTTTCTCCCCATATCCCCTGACTCCGCTATCTTTAAGAGCCCTATCTAACTCTCTCTTGAAAGCATCCTGAGAACCGGCCTCCACCACCATCTGAGGCAGAAAATTCCACAGACTCACAACTCACAATTGTCCTTCAGTCCGTTATCCTATTTAGAGACTTAAATAGAGACTGAGCTGCAGGGGGAGGTTTAGTAATAGTCATCGTCAAAGGTTTAAATTGAAGGGGGAAAGATTGAACAGGAATCTGGGGGGTAACTTTTTCCACACAAAGGGGGGTGGATGAATGGAACGAGCTGCCAGAGGAGGTAGTTGAGGATGAAGAAGGGTCTCGACCCGAAACGCCACCCATTCTTTCTCTCCAGAGATGCTGTCTGTCCCGCTGAGTTACTCCACCATTTTGTGTCTGTCTTCTGCTGTTCCTTCCTACACGGGTAGTTGAGGCGGGTACTATCGCAATGTTCAGACAATACGATACAGTACGATAGAACTTTATTTAGCCCAGGAGGGAAATTAATCTGCCAACAGTCATAAAAACACAACAAGATGCATGAAACATGGAATTAAAGTGACAAGTGGAAAGACAGGTACACAATAGGAATGTTTAGAGGGATATAGACCAAACGCAGGCAGGTGGCAGATGTAGTGTAGATGGGAAATAGAAACATAGAAAACAGGTGCAGGAGGAGGCCATTCGGCCCTTCGAGCCAGCAACACCATTCATTGTGATCATGGCTGATCGACCCCAATCAATAACCCGTGCCTACCTTCTCTCCATATCCCTTGATTCCACTAGCCCCTAGAGCTCTACCTAACTCTCTCTTAAATCCATCCAGTGACTTGGCCTCCACTCCCCTCTGTGGCAGGGAATTCCACAAAATCACAACTCTCTGGGTGAAAAAGGGTTTGGTTTTTTTTTCTCACCTCAGTCTTAAATGGCCTCCCCTTTATTCTAAGACTGTGGCCCCTGGTTCTGGACTCGACCAACATTGGGAACATTTTTTCCTGCATCTAGCTGCATCTAGCTTGCCCAGTCCTTTTAACGTGTGGGCAAATTGGGTCGAAGGGCCCGTTTCCACGCTGGAAAGCAGGTTCACCAGACTGATTCCTGGGATGGCAGGACTTTCATATGAAGAAAGACCGGATAGACTCGGCTTGTACTCGCTAGAATTTAGAAGATTGAGGGGGGATCTTATACAAACTTACAAGGGGTTGGACAGGCAGGAAGATTGTTTCTGATGTTGGGGAAGTCCAGAACACAGGGTCACAGTTTAAGGATAAGGGGGAAGTCTTTTAGCACCGAGATGAGAAAAGAAAAATTCACACAGAGAGTGGTGAATCTGTGGAATTCTCTGCCACAGAAAGTAGTTGAGGCCAGTTCATTGGCTATATTTAAGAGGGAGTTAGATGTGGCCCTTGTGGCTAAAGGGATTAAGGGGTATGGAGAGAAGGCAGGTACGGGATACTGAGTTGGATGATCAGCCATGATCATATTGAATGACGGTGCAGGTTCGAAGGTCCGAATGGCCTACTCCTGCACCTATTTTCTATGTTTCTAATCACTCTATAGCAGAAATATCGCTCCATATTTGGGAATGGCTGAGGATTTTAGGGGGTGAAAATGAACTGATAAAAAGAGTCGTCCTGTCAGTTACACTTGACTAGAACGTTGAGATCATTTGTTGGTTGTGTGACTTTACCCACGTATTTTCCAGCATAAAGATATGTGGTATCTGATCATTATCCCTGGCTCCCATCCACACGTCGCACGGCGACTTTGAAGCATCTTGTGGCGTTAGGTTTTCAGGGTCAGATTCCAGTCAATCTGCTACTTTTCTCTCCGACGAGTTGGCAGCGAAACTGAAAGGGCTTTTGTGTGAAGGCAGAGCTCCTCGGGTCGCACAGTGTGGGGTTTGCGTTAGTCACGGTCCAGTGGACTTTATAGTTGGCCCAGGCAAAGTCCGCATTACAGGAATGTAGACATTAAAATGCTGGAGTAACAGGCAACGTCTCTGGAGAGAAGGAATAGGTGATGTTTCAATAGACAATAAGTGCAGGAGTAGGCCAGTCGGCCCTTCGAGCCAGCACCGCCATTCAATGTGATCATGGCTGATCATCTATCAATCCGTACCCCGTTCCTGCCTTCTCCCCATATCCCCCGACTCCGCTATTTTTAAGAGCCCTATCTAGCGCTCTCTTGAACGTATCCAGAGAACCGGCCTCCACCGCCCTCTGAGGCAGAGAATTCCACAGACTCACCACTCTCTGTGTGAAAAAGTGTTTCCTCATCTCACGTTCTAAAAGGCTTATTCTTAAACTGTGGCCCCTGGTTCAGGACTCCCCCCAACATCGGGAACATGTTTCCTGCCTCTAGCGTATCCAAACCCTTAATAATCTTATATGTTTCAATAAGATATCCTTTCATCCTTCTAAATTCCAGAGTGTACAAGCCCAGCCGCTCCATTCTCTCAGCATATGACAGTCCCGCCATCCCGGGAATTAACCTTGTGAACCTACGCTGCACTCCCTCAATAGCAAGAATGTCCTTCCGCAAAATAGGGGACCAAAACTGCACATAATACTCCAGGTGTGGTCTCATTAGGGCTCTGTACAACTGCAGAAGGACCTCTTTGCTCCTATACTCGACTCCTCTTGTTATAAAGGCCGAACTTGGGTTTCGGGTCAAGGCCCTTCTTTAAGAGTAGGCTGAATTGTTTAGGTTTAAGTTTATTATTGTCATTTTTAGTTTAGTTTTTTACCTTTGATTTTAAGCTTAAATTCTGAAGCTTAGATTCTATAGCTTGCTTTTTTAAGCTTGGGTTATTAAGTTTGAGTTATTAAGCTTGGTTTTTAGTTCAGGATTCTCCTGCCTTCTCCCCATAACCCCTGACGCCCGTACTAATCAGAATTAGGCCATTCGGCCCATCAAGTCTACTCCACTAAGATAAACACAAAAAGCTGGAGTAACTCAGCTGGGCAGGCAGCATCTCTGGAGAGAAGAAAAGGGTGACATTTCGGGTTGAGAGTCTACTCCACTATTCAATCATGGCTGATCTATCTTTCCCTCTCAACCCCAATCTCCTGCCTTTTCCCAGTAACTCCTGACACTCGTACTAATCAAGAATCTGTCAATCACTGTCTTTGTAATAAAAGTATATTGTCCCTGGTGTGTGTAGGGTAGTGTTTTAGTGTGCGGGGATAGTAGGCCAGTGCGGACTCGGTGGGCCGAAGGGCCTGTTTCTACCCTATGTCTCTAAACTAAAATGCTTTGGTTTGTTTGCCACCCAAACGTATTAGATATATAGAAGACAGATTCTTGATTAGTACAGCTGTCAGGGGTTATGGGGAGAAGGCAGGAGAATAGGGTTGAGAGTCTGCCCGAAACGTTGCCTATTTCCTTTGCTCCATAGATGCTGCTGCACCCGCTGAGTTTCTCCAGCACTTTTGTCTACCTTCGATTTTCCAGCATCTGCAGTTCCTTATTAAACAAAGATAGATTTAAGTTTATCCATGTATACCAAAGGACAGCGAAAAGCTGTGTTTTGCATGCTATCCAAAACGGATCAGATATAGATTTAAGTTTGAAAAAAATCTACCTAAATGATATCTCTTAAGGGCCTGTCCCACTTTCACGACCTAATTCACAACCTCTGCCGAGTTTCCCCTCGACTCATACTCGCAGTATGGTCGTCACGAGGTCGTAGGTAGGTAGGCCGTGATGCGAGTCGTAGGTACTCGTGGCATCAAGTAGGTTGGGGCGTTTTTTCAACATGATGAAAAATGTCCACAAGTATAGAAGGTCATGAATTAGGTCATGAAAGTGGTACAGGCCCTATATGTGTTAACCCAATATTCAACCTAGCAACATAGAAAATAGGTGCAGGAAGAGGCCATTCGGCCCTTCGAGCCAGCACCGCCATTCATTGTGATCATGGCTGATCGTCCCCATTCAATAACCCGTGCCTGCCTTCTCCCCAAATCCCTTGATTCCACTAGCCCCCAGAGCTCTATCTAACTCTCTTTTAAATTCATCCCGTGAATTGGCCTCCACTGCCTTCTAAAACACCTGGCACTATAAGGCAGCAACTCTACCGCTGCGCCACAGTTCGGCCATTTTTCAGCTTTACGAGCCATTTTCATAACATTACGGATGTGCTGGAAAAAGTCTCGGTTTCTCCCCGTGACCTGCGTGGGTTTTCTCTGGGTGCTTCGGTTTCCTCCCACACTCCAAGGACGCACAGGTTTGTAGGTTAATTGGCTTTGGTATCATTGTAAATTGTCCCAAGTGTGTGTAGGATAGTCTTAGTGTGCGGGGGATTGCTGGCCAGCACGGACTCGGTGGGCCGAAGGGCCTGTTTCCGCTCTGTACATCCAAACTAAATTAGACTAGTTAGTTAAAGTAGAGAAACTGTTAGACAGGTACATGGATAGGGCAGGTTTGGAGGGACATGGATTTTACCAGTATCCTATCCTTCAGTCCATTATTCTATTTAGAGGCTTGAGTAGAGACTTAGCTACAGGGAAGGTACACAGAAATGCTGGAGAAACTCAGCGGGTGCAGCAGCATCTATGGAGTGAAGGAGATAGGCAAGGTTTCGGGCCGAAGCCCTTCTTCAGACTGATAGGGGGTTGACTACAGGGAGTTGTTTAGTCGGAGAGTCATTCATAGAGTGATACAGAGTGGAAACAGGCCCTTCGGCCCAACTTGCCCACACCGACCAACATGCCTCAGCTGCACTAGTCCCACCTGCCCGTGTTTGGCCCATATCCCTCCAAACCTGTCCTATCCATGTACCTGTCTAACTGTTTCTTAAACGTTGGGCTAGTCCCAGCCTCAACTACCTCCTCTGGCAGCTCGTTCCATACACCCACCACGCTTTGTGTGAAAAAGTTACCCCTCAGGTTCATAGAAACATAGAAACATAGAAATTAGGTGCAGGAGTAGGCCATTCGGCCCTTCGAGCCTGCACCGCCATTCAATATGATCATGGCTGATCATCCAACTCAGTATCCCGTACCTGCCTTCTCTCCATACCCTCTGATCCCCTTAGCCACAAGGGCCACATCTAACTCCCTCTTAAATATAGCCAATGAACTGGCCTCGACTACCCTCTGTGGCAGAGAGTTCCAGAGATTCACCACTCTCTGTGTGAAAAAAGTTCTTCTCATCTCGGTTTTAAAGGATTTCCCCTTTATCCTTAAGCTGTGACCCCTTGTCCTGGACTTCCCCAACATCGGGAGCAATCTCCCTGCATCTAGCCTGTCCAACCCCATAAGAATTTTGTAAGTTTCTATAAGATCCCCTCTCAATCTCCTAAATTCTAGAGAGTATAAACCAAGTCTATCCAGTCTTTCTTCATAAGACAGTCCTGACATCCCATTCCTATTAAATCTTTTTCCCCTTAACCTTAAACTTCACCTTATGTCCTCTGGCAGGTGGGATGAGTGTAGCTGGGACAATGTTGGTCGGTTTGGGCAAGTTGGGCCGAATGGCCGCTTTCCATGCTGTATCACTCTTAACAAAACTAAATGTTACCAAACTTAGTTTCGAGGACGAAAGTAAGAAGGGTGGCCGCACTGGCTTTCACCTGCAGAGATTGCCTGGTGATTAGTTTTAGTTTTAGAGATACAGTGTGGAAACAGGCCCTTCGGCCCATCGGGTCCGTGCCGACCAGCGATCCCCGCACATTAACACTATCCTACTAGGGACAATTTTAAAATTTACCAAGCCAATTAGCCTACAAATCGGCACGTCTTTGGAGTGCGGGAGGAAACCGAAGATCTCGGAGAAAACCCACGCAGGTCACGGGGAGAACGTACAGACTCCGTACAGACAGCGGCTGTAGTCAGGATCGAACCTGGGTCTCTGGCATTGCATTCGCTGTCAGGCAGCAGCTCTACCGCTGCGCCACCGTGACCGCCCTTGCTGTGCGTGCGATGGACTGGCATCTTGCACAGTGCTGCAGATAATTGACACTGTCACAGGTAAAACCCAGGTTAACCACACTCAGTAGGAACAGTCGGACAACTTCATGTGCAGATGTACGTGCAATTATCTGTCGACGAAGCAATAGGAAGCAACTGCAGATGCTGGTTTACGCCGAGGATAGACGCAAAAGTGCTGGAGTAACTCAGCATCTGTGGAGTACATGGATAGGTGACGTTTCACAGAGTGCTGGAGTAACTCAGCGGGTCAGGCAGCATCTGTGGAGAACATGGATAGGTGACGTTCTCCACAGGAGGTGTGCGTTTTCACACTTCTGTGCCTTTTGCCCGATGGGAGAGGGGAGAAGAGGGAGTGGCCGGGGGTGAGACTGGTCCTTGATTACGCTGCTGGTCTTGCCGAGGCAGCGTGAGGTGTAGATGGATTCAATAGAATGGCGGAGTAGACTCAGTGGGCCGAAAGGCCTGTTTCCGCACTGTATCTCAAAACTAAATTCTTAGGCCCCCTTCGGTCATGGCTGACCATGGGTGTCTCCAGGGTTGGAGGACACCTGTGCGTGACTTTGTTTAACGTGGGGAGACTGGTGCACAGACAGCCACCCCACGGTCCTTGACAGATCTGGGTCAGGATCCAGTGGCATGGAGTCCAAGACGACCGGAGACCCTTTTCTGCTGCGGCCTCCATCCGCCTTCCCAGCCGTTGTGACGCTCCACTAAGGTCAGCCATCGTCCTCTGCCTGTTCCACCGTTGTGGTCTAAACTAAACAAAACTGTGTGGGAATCCATTAAATCAGCATATGAGCATGAAAATAATTTATGGCAAGTCTTGATTCAACTTGTAAGGAGTGGCAAACATTGACAAGTAAATCGCATTTCAAAACATGTTGTGGACGGCAATCAGATATGAATGTTTCAGCAGGCCACGCCTTGGGCTAATGCTCCTTAATTGCTGCACTTATAGAAAATGATTTCACTTAAACATTAACCAACCTTGAAGAGCAATAAGTCAAAAGTCGAGTCAAGAGAGTTTATTGTCATGTGGCCCAGATAGGACAATGAAATTCTTGCTTGCTGCAGCACAACAGAATATAGTAGGCATGAATACATTATACCATAGACCGTATATGTACACATAAATAAACAGATAAAGTGCAATAGGCTGTTATAGTTCAGAGTTTGTTTGAAGTTGTGTTTAATAGTCTGATGGCTATGGGGAAGTAGTTCAAGTTCAAGTGAGTTTATTGTCATGTGTCCCAGTATAGGACAATGAAATTCTTGCTTTGCTTCAGCACACAGAACATAGTAGGCATTTACTACAAAACAGATAAGTGTGTCCATATACCATGATATAAATATATACACACATGAATAAATAAACTGATAAAGTGCAAATAACAGAAAATGGGTTATTAATAATCAGAGTTTTGTCCGAGCCATGTTTAATAGCCTGATGGCTGTGGGGAAGTAGCTATTCCTGAACCTGGTTGTTGCAGTTTTCAGGCTCCTGTACCTTCTACCTGAAGGTAGCAGGGAGATGAGTGTGTGGCCAGGATGGTGTGGGTCTTTGATGATACTGCCAGCCTTTTTGAGGCAGAAACTTCGATAAATCCCCTCGATGGAAGCTGTTCCTGAACCTGGATGTACCAGATTTCAGGCTCCTGTACCTTCTACCTGATGGCAGCGGATAGATGAGTGCGTGGCCAGGATGGTGTGGGTCTTTGATGATGCTGCCAGCCTTTTTGGGGCAGCGACTGCGATAGATCCCCTCGATGGTGGGGAGATCAGAGGATGGACTGGGCAGTGTTTACAACTTTTTGTAGTCTTTTCCGCTCCTGGACGTTCAAGTTACCGAACCAAGCCACGATGCAACCGATCAGCTTGTGAAGCAGCTTCGTTACCTGGTGCCTCGTGCAACTGGGCCTGAATCTCAGCCCCTCCATGCCTTCCTTGTCTTTGTAGACTTCGATCAGGCCTCTTCACAACCTCCAGAGAAAATATTCTGGTTCTGCCCAATACTTTTAGGTTCGTAAGCAACAATACCGCTGCGCCACCGTGCCGCCTGGGTAACTCTAAACTCATCTCCGCTGTATGAACAGAAAATATATCCGAGTCTATGAGGTGTTTAAGAAAGAACTGCAGATGCTGGTAAAATCGAAGGTAGACAAAAATGCTGGAGAAACTCAGCGGGTGAGGCAGCATCTACGGAGCGAAGGAAATAGGCGACGTTTCGGGTCGAGACCCTTCTTCAGACTGATGTGGGAGTGGGGGGGCGGAAGAAGAAAGGAAGAGGCGGAGACAGTGAGCTGTAGGAGAGCTGGAAAGGGGAGGGTCAATGAGTTCATAAGTTCATGTGATAGGAGCAGAATTAGGCCATTCAGCCCATCAAGACTTCTCCGCCATTCAATCATGGCTGATTTCTCTTTCCCTCTCAACCCCATTCTCCTGCCTTCTCGCCATAACCCCCGACACCTGTACTAATCAGGAATCTATCAATCTCTGCCTTGAAAATATCCATTGACTTGGCCTCCACAGTCACAGAGTGACACAGTGTGGAAACAGGCCCTTCGGCCCAACTTGCCCACACCGACCAACATGTCCCAGCTACACTAGTCCCACCTGCCTGCATTTGGCCCATTTCCTTCCAAACCTGTCCTATCCATGTACCTGTCTAATTGTTTCTTAAGCGTTGGGATAGTCCATGCCTCAACTACCTCCTCTGGCAGCTTGTTCCATACACCCACTACCCTTTGTGTTTGGAAAAGGTTACCCCTCAGATTCCTATTAAATCTTTTCCTCCTCACCTTAAACCTATGTTCTCTGGTCCGAGATTCCCCTACTCTGGGCAAACGACTACCCGATCTATTCCTCTCATGATTTTATACACCTCTATATCAGATCACCCCTCATCCCCCTGCGCTCCAGGGAATAAAGTCCTAGCCTGCTCAACCTCCACCCCAATAACTCAGACCCTCGAGCCCTGGCGACATCCTTGTAAATCTTCTCTGCACCCTTCCCTTGGAAGAGAGGTTGGTTTGTGTGATGGTCTGGTCTGCGTCCACAGAGAGTTGTGAGTCTGTGGAAATTCTCTGCCTCAGAAAGCGGTGGAGGCCGGTTCTCTGGAGACTTTCAAGAAAGAGCTGGAAAGGGCTCTTAAAGATAGCGGAGTCAGGGGATTATGGGGAGAAGGCACGAACGGGGTACTGATTGTGGATGATCAGCCATGACCACATTGAATGGCGGTGCTGGCTCAAAGGGCCGAATGGCCTACTCCTGCACCTATTGTCTATTGTCCACACTGTATCTCAAACGTCAAGTCATTGAGGGATATGGAATTGAAGCAGTCAATTGGGAGAGTATAGATAGGCATGATGGTCAGCAGAGATGCAGTGGGCTGAAGGGCCTGTTCCAGGCTGTACACTGTATGACCCTATGATCCTATCTTACACACTAGTCTTTGTCCTCCTATTGTCTACTCAACCTCTCCCTATAGCTCAGACCCTCGAGTCCTGGGGACATCCTCGTAAATCTTCTCTGCACGCTTCCCTTGGAAGAGAGGTTGGTTTGTGTGATGGTCTGGTCTGCATCCACATTTCTTGCAATCTTGGATGGCGGGACTGTCATATGCTGAGAGAATGGAGCAGCTGGGCTTGTACACTCTGGAGTTTAGAAGGATGAGAGGGTATCTCATTGAAACATATAAGATTGTTAAGGGCTTGGACACGCTAGAGGCAGGAAATATGTTCCCGATTTTAGGGGAGTCCAGAACCAGGGGCCACAGTTTAAGAATAAGGAGTAAGCCATTTAGAACGGAGACGAGGAAACACTTTTTTCTCACAGAGAGTTGTGAGAAGAAAGAGCTGGATAGGGCTCTTAAAAATAGCGGGGATATGGGGAGAAGGAAGGAACAGGGTACTGATTGGGGATGATCAGCCATGATCACATTGAATGGCGGTGCTGGCTCGAAGGGCCGAATGGCCTACTCCTGCACCTATTGTCTATTATCTATTGGATGGAGCTGTCCCTATCCCAGGCCGTAACCTCTTGCTGTTTTTTTTTTCCTCCCTCCTCCCTCTTGTCCTCCAGAACCACATGGCCAAGGCTCTGTACGACAACGTCCCCGAGTCGGCGGAGGAGCTGCTGTTCCGCAAGGGTGACGTGCTGACGGTGATCGAGCAGAATACGGGCGGCCTGGAGGGCTGGTGGCTCTGCTCGCTACACGGCCGACAGGGCATCGCCCCCGGCAACCGGCTCAAGCTGATGGTCGGGCCTATCTACGAAGACTCGGAGGCGGGGGGCACCTCCGCCGAAGCGCAGGGTGCCTACCAGATCCCGGTGGGCCGCCAGGGACCGCCAGGCAGCGGCAGCCCCTACCGCGACCCCATCTACCAGGTGCCCCCTCAACATGGGGGGCAGGGCATTTACCAGGTGCCCCCCGCCCCGATATCACACACGCCACAGGGACACGAGACTTATCAAGTACCGCCGTCCATACAGAGGACCACCTGGGGGGCAGAGGGGACCCCTCCCACCAGTAAGGTAGGTCTCCTGTTCACCCCACCGTCTATTCTCTCAGTCTGAAGACCCAAAACGTCACCCATTCCTTTTCTCCAGAGATGCTGCCCATCCCGCTGATTTACTCCAACATTTTGTGTCTATCTTCCGTTTAAACCAACATGTGTAGTTCCTTCCTACGAAGTAACTCAGCGGGTCAGGCAGCAACTCTGGAGAAACAAGACCCACATTCAAGCCTGGCCCCTCGTTACCGAACAATAACATCGGCCCTTTGTTGTCGAGCTTGTCGCCCGGAGGGGGAACTTGTAGAAACCCAACCAACGCTCGCTCAAACTCACCGAGGCTCCGCTTTCAAACGCACCGAGGCTTTGCTTTCTTCCCAGCTGCTGAATCCCTCCTTGCCTGTCTGAGTTCGGTTGATCTTCAGTCATTATGCTTCAGTAAACACACATTTACAACCATGTTGCTATCGGGAGAGGTTGAGCAGGCTGGTTCTCTATTCCTTGGAGCGCAGGAGGATGAGTGGTGATCTTATAGAGGTGTACAAAATCATGAGAGGAATAGATCAGGTGAACGCACAGTCTCTTGCCCAGAGTAGGGGAATCGAGGACCAGAGGGCACAGGTTTATGGTGAGGGAGGGAACAATCTTCCTGCATCTAGCCTGTCCAACCCCTTAAGCATTTTGTAAGTTTCTATAAGATCCCCCCTCAATCTTCTAAATTCTAGCGAGTACAAACCGAGTCTATCCAGTCTTTCTTCATATGAAAGTCCTGACATCCCAAGAATCAGTCTGGTGAACCTTCTCTGTACTCCCTCTATGGCAAGAATGTCCTTCCTCAGATTAGGAAACCAAAACTGTACGCAATACTCCAGGTGTGGTCTCACCAAGACCCTGTACAAATGCAGTAGACCCTCCCTGCTCCTATACTCAAATCCTTTTGCTATGAATGCTAACATACCATTCGCCTTCTTCACTGCCTGCTGCACCTGCATGCCTACTTTTAATGACTGGTGTACCATGACACCCAGGTCTCGTTGCATCTCCCCCTTTCCTAATCGACCACCATTCAGATAAAGTCTACTTTCCTGTTTTTGACACCAAAGTGGATACCCTCACAAGTATCCACATTATACTGCATCTGCCATGCATTTGCCCACTCACCCAGCCTATCCAAGTCACCTTGCAGCCTCCTAGCATCCTCCACACAGCTAACACTGCCCCCCAGCTTTGTGTCATCCGCAAATTTGGAGATGTTGCATTCAATTCCCTCGTCCAAATCATTAATATATATCGTAAATAGCTGGGGTCCCAGCACTGAGCCTTGCGGTACCCCACTAGTCACTGCCTGCCATTGTGAAAAGGACCCGTTTACTCCTACTCTTTGCTTCCTGTCTGCCAGCCAGTTCACTATCCACATCAATACTGAACCCCCAATACTGTGTGCTTTAAGTTTGTATACTAATCTCTTATGTGGGACCTTGTTGAAAGCCTTCTGAAAGTCCAGATATAACACATCCACTGGTTCTCCCTTATCCACTCTACTAGTTACATCCTCGAAAAATTCTATAAGATTCGTCAGACATGATTTACCTTTCATAAATCCATGCTGACTGTCCAATGATTTCACCACTTTCCAAATGTGCTGCTATCCCATCTTTAATAACTGATTCTAGCAGTTTCCCCACTACCGACGTTAGACTAACTGGTCTGTAATTCCCCGTTTTCTCTCTCCCTCCCTTTTTAAAAAGTGGGGTTACATTAGCTACCCTCCAATCCTCAGGAACTACTCCAGAATCTCATGATTCTACAGGAGAGCTATTGCCTTGCAATGCCAGAGACCCAGGTATAGGTGCTGTCTGGGCTTTTTTTGGAGGCCTCGAATGTAATCATGTATCGTCTTTCCGCTGAGTGGATAGCAAGCAACAAAAGCTTTTCACTGTAACTCGGTACACATGACGACAAACTAAAGGTTCTCTCTGTGACCACGTGGGTTTTCTTTGGTTTCCTCCCATGCTCCAAAGACGTGCAGGTTTGTAGGTCAATTGGTTTGGGTAAGTTGCAAAATTGTCCCTAGCGTGCGTAGGATAGTGTTGGTGTGCGGGGTAATTGCTGGTCGGTGTGGACTTAGTGGGCCGAAAGGGTTTGTTACTGCGTTGTAAGTCTAAAAACGAGTCCGTCCCGACCGGCGATCAACCCGTGCACTAGCACTATCCTACACACAAAATGGATGAAAAGGGGAAGTACAACGGGATCTGGGGGTCCTTGTACATCAGTCTATGAAAGTAAGCATGCAGGTACAGCAGGCAGTGAAGAAAGCAAATGGCATGTTGGCCTTTGTAACAAGAGGAATCGAATATAGGAGCAAGTTGTACAGTGCCCTAGTGAGACCACACCTGGAGTATTGTGTGCAGTTTTGGTCCCCTAATTTGAGGAAGGACATTCTTGCTATTGAGGGAGTGCAGCGTAGGTTTACAAGGTTAATTCCCGGGATGGCGGGACTGTCATATGCTGAGAGAGTGGAGCAGCTGGGCTTGTACACTGGAGTTTAGAAGGATGAGAGGGCATCTCATTGAAACATATAAGATTGTTAAGGGTTTGGACACGCTAGAGGCAGGAAACATGTTCCCGATGTTGGGGGAGTCCAGAACCAGGGGCCACAGTTTAAGAATAAGGAGTAAGCCATTTAGAACGGAGACGAGGAAACACTTTTTCTCACGGAGAGTTGTGAGTCTGTGGAATTCTCTGCCTCAGAGGGCGGTGGAGGCCGGTTCTCTGGATGCTTTCAAGAGAGAGCTAGATAGGGCTCTTAAAGATAGCGGAGTCAGGGGATATGGGGAGAAGGCAGGAACAGGGTACTGATTGGGGATGGTCAGCCATGATCACATTGAATGGCAGTGCTGGCTCGATGGGCCGAATGGCCTACTACTGCACCTATTGTCTATTGTATATTTACAATTTACTGAAGGCAACTAACCGACAAACATGCATGTCTTTGGGATGTGGGAGGAAACCGAAGCACCTGGAGAAAACCAACGCTGTCACAGGGAGGACGTACAATCTCTGTACAGACAGCAGCCGTAGTCAGTATCGAACCCGGGTCACTGGCGCTGTGAGGCAGCAACTCTACCGCAGCGCCACCCTATTCCTTGGCACGGGATTCCCAACTTGGATGGATTTTTTTGCAGTCTCAACATACTCGCTGTGGGACACGTTTACCAACGTCTAACAGTGGCGCAGCGGTAGAACGCTTTCACACTTCTATACCTCTTGGCCGATGGGAGAGAGGGAGAAGAGGGAGTGACCAGGGGTGCGACTGGTCCTTGATTATGCTGCTGGCCTTGCCGAGGCAGGGTGAGGTGTAGATGGAGTCAATGGAAAGGAGGTCGGTTTGCGTGATGGTCTGGGCTGCGTCCACAATTCGCTGCGATTTCCTGCGGTCTTGGACGAAGCTGTTCCCAAACCGTGCTGTGATGCATCCCGAGGCAGCGTGACGTGTAGGTGTATTTTAGGTCAAAAACTCTTTCATTAAACTCCATCAGTCTGGCTGGCTTCAATATCAAAACACACCGAGCAGATGGTATCCCAGTCAGTTTTATTCCTGGTAATTCTATTTGCTGCAGCGATTATGATTTATATTTTGCAGACAGTCTGGTGAATCACTTAGAGTCCTAGAGTGACACAGCGTGGAAACAGGCCCTTCAGCCCAACTTACCCATACCAGCCAACAAGTCCCAGCTACACCAGTCCCACCTGCCTGCGTTTGGTCCATATCCCTCCAAACCTGTCCTAACTGTTTCTTAAATGTTGGGATAGTCCCAGCCTCAACTACCTCCTCTGGCAGCTCGTTCCATACACCCACTGTGTGGAAAAAGTTACCCCTCAGATTCCTATGTTTAAGAAGGAACTGCAGATGCTGGAAAAATCGAAGGTAGATAAAAATGCTGGATAAACTCAGCGGGTGAGGCAGCATCTATGGAGCGGAGGAATAGGTGACGTTTCGGGTCGAGACCCTTCTTCAGACTGAATCTTCCAGATTCAGGGACAGTTTCTTCCCAGCTGTTATCAGGCAACTGAACCATCCTATCACCAGCTAGGGAGCAGCGCTGAACTACGATCTACCTCACTGGAGACCCTTGTACTATCCTTGATCGGACTTTACTGCCTTTACCTGGCACTAAAAGTTACTCCCTTATCATGTATCTGTACTCTTCAGGGTCCCGACCCGAAATGTCACCCATCCTTTTTCTCCACAGATGCTGCCTGACCCACTGAGTTTCTACAGCATTTTTATCTACCTCAGATTCCTATTAAATCTTTTCCCCTTCACCTTGAACCTATGTCCTCTGGTCCTCGATTCCCCGACTCTGGGCGAGAGACTGTGTCCTGATCTATTCCTCTCATGATTTTGCACACCTCGATAAGATCACCCCTCATCCTCCTGCTCTCCAAGTCCCAGCCTGCTCAGCCTCTCCCTATAGCTCAGGCCCTCGGGTCCTGGCAACGTCCTCGTAACCATTCAAACCTTTTACTATTTACAGTGAAATGCCTGTACTTTTACTGTAAGTAGCCTTCCAGCTGTCACTTTTCTGTGGGGTGCATGGAAGGCAAATGGAAAAGATAGAAATATAGAAAGTGGGCGCAGGAGTAGGCCAGTCGGCCCTTCGAGCCAGCACCGCCATTCAATATGATCATGGCTGATCATCCACAATCAGTACCCCGTTCCTGCCTTGTCCCCATATCCCTTGATTCCGTTAGCCCTAAGAGCTAAATCTAACTCTCTCTTGAAAACTAATCATGCATAGCCTTTCCGCTGACTAGGTAACTAATCGCAGCGGTTGGGATTTGGCAAAGCCAAATTTTCGAGGACGAAACAGGCCTTTCGGCCCTATTTGCCCATGCTGCCCATCCGAGCTAATCCCACCTGCCCGTGTTTCGTTGAATGGATGTTGAGCCTCTTTTCCGCTCTGTGACTCTAAACTAAATTAAATTAAATACTGAACTTTTCTTCTTACTTATTCTGGTGTTCACAGCGGTGATTGTGTAAGTTAATTGGCTTCTGCAATTTGTAAATTGTCCCGAGTGTGTGTAGGATAGTGCTAGTGTACGGGGTGATCGCTGGCTGGCGTGAGCCCAAGGGCTGGTTTCCATGCTGTATGTCTATGCCAAACTAAAACAAATACTCATCTTTTGCTTATTTATTAAGTTTACTACTATGTGTAAGTTAATTGGCTTCTGTAAATTATAAATTGTCCCCAGTCTGTGTAGGATGGTGCTAGTGTGAACAGGTGATCGCTGGTCGGCACGGACTCGGTGGGCCAAAACATAGAAAATAGGTGCAGGAGGAGGCCATTCGACCCTTCGAGCCAGCACCGCCATTCATTGTGATCATGGCTGATCATCCCCTATCAATAACCCGTGCCTGCCTTCTCCTCATATCCCTTGACTCCACCAGCCCCTAGAGCTCTATCAAAGGTAAAACAGTTATAATGGTTAACTTCAATCTACATATAGATTGGGTGAATCAAATTGGCAAGGGTGCTGAGGAAGAGGATTTCTTGGAATGTATGCGGGATAGTTTTCTAAACCAACATGTAGAGGAACCAACGAGAGAGCAGGCTATTTTAGACTGGGTATTGAGTAATGAGGAAGGGTTAGTTAGCAGTCTTGTTGTGCGTGGGCCCTTGGGCAAGAGTGACCATAATATGGTTGAGTTCTTCATTAGGATGGAGAGTGACATCGTTAATTCAGAAACAAGGGTCCTGAACTTAAAGAAAGGTGACTTTGAGGGTATGAGACGTGAATTGGCCAAGATAGACTGGCGATTGATTCTTAATGGGTTGACGGTGGATATGCAATGGAAGGCATTTAAAGACTGCATGGATGAACTACAACAATTGTTCATCCCAGTTTGGCAAAAAAATAAATCAGGGAAGGTAGTGCATCCGTGGATAACAAGGGAAATCAGGGATAGTATCAAAACAAAAGATGAAGCGTACAAATTAGTCAGAAAAAGCAGCCTACCAGAGGACTGGGAGAAATTCAGAGACCAGCAGAGGAGGACAAAGGGCTTAATTAGGAAAGGGAAAATAGATTATGAAAGAAAACTGGCAGGGAACATAAAAACTGACTGCAAAAGCTTTTATAGATATGTGAAGAGAAAAAGATTAGTTAAAACAAATGTAGGTCCCTTGCAGTCAGAAACGGGTGAATTGATCATGGGGAACAAGGACATGGCAGACCAATTGAATAACTACTTTGGTTCTGTCTTCACTAAGGAAGGCATAAAAAATCTGCCGGAAATAGCAGGGGACCGGGGGTCAAATGAGATGGAGGAACTGAGTGAAATCCAGGTTAGCCGGGAAGTGGTGTTAGGTAAATTGAATGGATTAAAGGGCGATAAATCCCCAGGGCCAGATAGGCTGCATCCCAGAGTACTTAAGGAAGTAGCCCCAGAAATAGTGGATGCATTAGTGATAATTTTTCAAAACTCTTTAGATTCTGGAGTAGTTCCTGAGGATTGGAGGGTAGCTAATGTAACCCCACTTTTTAAAAAGGTAGGGAGAGAGAAAACGGGGAATTACAGACCAGTTAGTCTAACGTCGATAGTGGGGAAACTGCTAGTGTCAGTTATTAAAGATGGGATAGCAGCACATTTGGAAAGTGGTGAAATCATTGGACAAAGTCAGCATGGATTTATGAAGGGTAAATCATGTCTGACGAATCTTATAGAATTTTTCGAGGATGTAACTAGTAGAGTGGATAAGGGAGAACCAGTGGATGTGTTATATCTGGGCATTCAGAAGGCTTTCGACAAGGTCCCACATAAGAGATTAGTATACAAACTTAAAGCACACGGTATTGGGGGTTCAGTATTGATGTGGATAGAGAACTGGTTGGCAGACAGGAAGCAAAGAGTAGGAGTAAACTGGTCCTTTTCACAATGGCAGGCAGTGACTAGTGGGGTACCGCAAGGCTCAGTTCTGGGACCCCAGCTATTTACGATATATATTAATGATTTGGACGAGGGAATTGAATGCAACATCTCCAAGTTTGCGGATGACACGAAGCTGGGGGGCAGTGTTAGCTGTGAGGAGGATGCTAGGAAGCTGCAAGGTGACTTGGATAGGCTGGGTGAGTGGGCAAATGCATGGCAGACGCAGTATAATGTGGATAAATGTGAGGTTATCCACTTTAGTGGCAAAAACAGGAAAGCAGACTATTATCTAAATGGTGGCCGATTAGGAAAAGAGGAGATGCAACGAGACCTGGGTGTCATGGTACACCAGTCATTGAAAGTAGGCATGCAGGTGCAGCAGGCAGTGAAGAAGGTGAATGGTACGTTAGCATTCATAGCAAAAGGATCTGCAGGAACTGCAGATGTTGGTTTATACCAAAGATAGACACAAAATACTGGAGTTTAGAGACACAGTTTAGTTTAGAGATACAGCGTGGAAACGGGCCATTCGGCCCACCTGGTCCGCGCCGACCAGCGATCCCCGCACACTAACACTATCCTACACACACTGGTGACAATTTTTACATTTACCAAGCCAATTAACCTACAAACCTGTACCTCTTTGGACCCGAAGATCTCGGAGAAAACCCACGCGGGTCACAGACAGCCAGCACCCGTGGTCGGGATCGAACCCGTGACTCCAGTGCTGCATTCGCTGTAAGGCAGCAACTCTGTACCCCTGCGCCACCATTACCGCCTTTAACTAACCAAGTAACTCGGCGGGACGGGCAGCATCTCTGGAGAAAAGGAATAGGCGATATTTCTAGTCGGAACCCTCCTCCATGGCCTGTTTCCACGCTGTACCTCCAACGTGTGAAGAAAATGGCAGGGTGGTTTGGACTGAGCCCGAGTAGACAGCATACGGTCTGATCAGGAAATGCTTGGCTGGAGAGTATTGCTTTCCATTTTTCATTGCAGTCTGTGCTGGCAGGGAGATCAGACATTTTCCGTACACGGTCAACTCTGGCTTCTGTATGTATCCCCCGGAGTCCGTGCTGATAATTGGAACAAGCTCTGACTGAAAGCTCTGACAGGGAAGCAGCAACTTACCGAACTCAGTGTGTGTAAGAAAGAGCTGCAGATGTTGGTTTAAATCGGAGGTGGACACAAAATGCTGGAGTAACTCAGCGGGACAGGCAGCATATCTCTGGAGAGAAGGAAAGGGCGACATTTCGGGTCGAGACACTTCTGGATCTGTATGTAGTACGCTGAAAAACTCTAGGTAGAGCATCAAACATATAAGATTGTTCAGGGCTTGGACACGCTAGAGGCAGGAAACATGTTCCCGATGTTGGGGTAGTCCAGAACCAGGGGCCACAGTTTAAGAATAAGGAGTAAGCCATTTAGAACGGAGACGAGGAAACACTTTTTCTCACAGAGAGTGGTGAGTCTGTGGAATTCTCTGCCTCAGAGGGAGGTGGAGGCGGGTTCTCTGGATGCTTTCAAGAGAGAGCTAGATGGGGCTCTTAAAGATAGCGGAGTCAGGGGATATGGGGAGAAGGCAGGAACGGGGTACTGATTGGGGATGATCACATTGAATGGCGGTGCTGGCTCGAAGGGCCGAACAGCCTACTCCTGCACGTATTGTCTTGGCTAACAACCTAACCTTCGGCTTCCAAGACGCAGGTACATTTTCGTGCCTTATTTTGGGGTAAAAAACAGCGTCTTCATTGCCGGGAAATACGGCAACCCACAAACCTGGATGTCTTTGTTTAGTGATACAGCGCAGAAACAGTCCCCTTCGCTCCACCGAGTCCGCGCAGGCCGGCGATTTCCCCCCCGCACACTAACGCTATCCTACACACGCTGGGGACAATTTACATTTATACCAAGCCAATTCACCTACAAACCTGCACGTCTTTGGAGTGTGGGAGGAATCCGAAGATCTCGGGGAAGACCCACTCGGGTCACGGGGAGAAGGTACAAGCTCCGTACAGGCAGCGTCCGTGGTCAGGATCGTGTCTGACCCGGGTGAGGCAGCAACTCTAACGACGCACCACCGTGCCGGCCCTTTCCTGCCCTGTCAGCTGGGGGTAAACCATACGAAGGCGTCAACCCATCTGATCAGTGTGCTCTCTACACTAATGAAGCCGGCAACAAAATTGGCTTGATTAGTCAGCTTACTCATCAGCTGCTGCACTTCCCACAGTGTGGTCATAGAATAGAAACAGGCCCTTCGGCCCAACTTGCCCACCCCGGCCAACTTGCCTACCCCAGCTACACTAGTCCCACCTGCCTGCGTTTGGTCCATATCCCTCCAAACCTGTCCTATCCATGTACCTGTCTAACTGTTTAGTAAACATTGGGATAGTCACAGCCTCAACAACCTCCTCTGGCAGCTTGTTCCATACACCCTCAGTGTGAAAAGGTTAACCCCTCAGGTTCCTATTAACTCTTTCCCCCCTCACCTTAAACCTATGTCCTCTGGTCCTCGATTCCCCTACTCTGGGCAAGAGACTCTGTGTATCGACCCGATCTATTCCTCTCATGATTTTATGCACTGTAGAGCTTCAGTATAAGCCGTTTGAGAATATCAGACAGCACGGTGGCGCAGCTGGTTGAACTGCTAGAGACCCAGGTTCAATCCTGCCCTCGGGTCCTGTCATTTCAGTTTATTGTCACGTGTACCAAAGTGCAGTGAAAAGCTTTTGTTGCATGCTAACCGGTCAGCAGAAAGACAATACATGATTACAATGAAAGACTCCAAAGACGAACAGGTTTGTAAGTTAATTGGCTTGGTATAAATGTAAATTGTCCCTAGTGTGTGTAGGATAGTGTGAATGTGCAGGGATCACTGGTTGGTGCAAAGGTACACAAAATTGCTGGGGAAATTCAGCGGGTGCAGCAGCATCTATGGAGCGAAGGAAATAGGCGACGTTTCGGGCCGAAACCCTTCTTCCAGTCTGAAGAAGGGTTTCGGCCCGAAACGTCGCCTATTTCCTTCGCTCCATAGATGCTGCTGCACCCGCTGAGCTTCCCCAGCAATTTTGTGTACCTTCGATATTCCAGCATCTGCAGTTCCCTTTTGAACAACTGGTTGGTGCAGACTCGTTGGGCTGAAGGGCCTGTTTCTGTGCTGTATCTCTAAACGATACAAAAATCAAGCCAAAACAGTTAGATATATCTCTTAGGGCTAACGGAATCAAGGGATAGAAACATAGAAACATAGAAAATAGGTGCAGGAGTAGGCCATTCGGCCCTTCGAGCCTGCACCGCCATTCAATATGATCATGGCTGATCATCCAACTCAGTATCCTGTACCTGCCATCTCTCCATACCCCCTGATCCCTTTAGCCACAAGGGCCACATCTAACTCCCTCTTAAATATAGCCAATGAACTGGCCTCAACTACCTTCTGTGGCAGAGAATTCCAGATTCACCACTCTCTGTGTGAAAAATGTTTTTCTCATCTCTGTCCAAAAAGATTTCCCCCTTATCCTTAAACTGTGACCCCTTGTTCTGGACTTCCCCAACATCGGGAACAATCTTCCTGCATCTAGCCTGTCCAACCCCTTAAGAATTTTGTAAGTTTCTATAAGGTCCCCCCTCAATCTTCTAAATTCTAGCGAGTACAAGCCGAGTCTATCCAGTCTTTCTTCATATGAAAGTCCTGACATCCCAGGAATCAGTCTGGTGAACCTTCTCTGTACTCCCTCTATGGCAAGAATGTGGGGTAAAAAGCAGGAACAGGGTACTGATTGTGGATGATTGGCCATGATCATATTGAATGGCGGTGCAGGCTCGAAGGGCTGAATGGCCGACTCCTGCACCTATTGTCTATGTTTCTAAAGGTCCTGTCCCACTTGGGCGTCATTTGCGCGTCTCGCAGATGGCGCGAGAAGATTTTGTACATCCCAAAATCCTGGGGAGTCCCAGGCGACGGCGCGTCACTGCCTACGTCACCACGCGCACGTAACGTGCACATAATGAGCACCGTGCGTCGTGACGTGTAAATGATGTCGCGTAAATTACGTGCAAATGACACACAAGTGGGACGGGCCCTTAAGGCACCAGTCTCCACACAATATCCGGAGGTGGCAGCAGTAGCCTGACTACTGGAGAAATATAATGGGCGTATAATTATTTCAGTCATTAGTCGAAGGGCTGTAATTGTCGGTGAGTCAGGACATTGCACAAAAAGTGACATTTGTGGTATGTGGCACTGCAGTCATCCAATTATCTTTTAGTTTCGTTTAGAGATAGAGTGGACTCGATGGGCCGAAGGGCCTGATTCCACACTGTATCTTTTCGTTTAGTTTAGAGATACAGCGCGGAAACGGGTCCGTGCCGACCCACCGGGTCCGTGCCGACCAGCGATCCCCGCACACTAACACTATCCTACACACACGAGGGGCAATGTTTACATTTACACCAGGCCAATTAACCTACAAGCTTGTACGTCTTTGGAGTGTGGGAGGAAGCCGGAGCTCTCGGGGAAAACCCACGCAGGTCACGGGGAGGACGTGAGAACGCCGTACAGACAGCACCCATCGTCGGGATCGATCCCGGGTCTCCGGCGCTGCATTTGCTGCAAGGCGGCAGCTGTACCGCTGCGCCACCGTATCATATCTCTAAACTCAACGATACAGCAGGGAAATAGACCCTTCGGCCCACCAAGTCCAAGCATCACATTGAATGGCGGTGCTGGCTCGAAGGGCCGAATGGCCTACTCCTGCACCTATTGTCTATTGTCATATGAAAGGACTGCTCAGAAGCCTGATAACAGAGGGAAAGAAGCTGTTCCCGATTCTCCGTTTAGTTTGGAGATACAGCGTGGAAACAGACCGTTCGACCCACCAAGTCTGTGCCGACCAGCGACAATCGTCCCTAGCGAGTGTAGGATAGTGTTAGTTTACGGGGTGGTCGGCGCGGACTTGATGGGCCGAATGGCCTGTTTCCAGGCTGTGTCTCTAAAGTTTCAATGTCTTCAGTGTGATTTGGGTTTTAACTTCTTGTTGATAAGTTACCAGAAGTCAGTGTGCAGTGCCAGAGGAGGCTTGCAGACAATAGGTGCAGGAGTAGGCCATTCGGCCCTTTGAGCCAGCACCATTCAATGTGATCACGGCCGATCATCCCCAATCAGTACCCCATTCCTGCCTTCTCCCCATATCCCCTGGGTAGCAAACGTAACCCCACTGGGTAGCAAACGTAACCCCACTTTTTAAGAAGGGAGGGAGAGAGCAAACGGGGAATTACAGACCAGTTAGTCTAACATCGGTAGTGGGGAAACTGCTAGAGTCAGTTATTAAAGATGGGATAGCAGCACATTTGGAAAGTGGTGAAATCATTGGACAAAGTCAGCATGGATTTACAAAAGGTAAATCATGTCTGACGAATCTTATAGAATTTTTCGAGGATGTAACTAGTAGCGTGGATAGGGGAGAACCAGTGGATGTGGTGTATCTGGACTTCCAGAAGGCTTTCGACAAGGTCCCACATAAGAGATTAGTTTACAAACTTAAAGCACACGGCATTGGGGGTTCAGTATTGATGTGGATAGAGAACTGGCTGGCAAACAGGAAGCAAAGAGTAGGAGTAAACGGGTCCTTTTCACAATGGCAGGCAGTGACTAGTGGGGTACCGCAAGGCTCAGTGCTGGGACCCCAGCTATTTACAATATATATTAATGTTCTGGATGAGGGAATTGAAGGTAATATCTCCAAGTTTGCGGATTACACTAAGCTGGGGGGCAGTGTTAGCTGTGAGGAGGATGCTAGGAGACTGCAAGGTGACTTGGATAGGCTGGGTGAGTGGGCAAATGTTTGGCAGATGCAGTATAATGTGGATAAATGTGAGGTTATCCATTTTGGTGGCAAAAACAGGAAAGCAGACTATTATCTAAATGGTGGCCGACTAGGAAAAGGGGAGATGCAGCGAGACCTGGGTGTCATGGTACACCAGTCATTGAAAGTGGGCATGCAGGTGCAGCAGGCAGTGAAGAAAGCAAATGGTATGTTAGCTTTCATAGCAAAAGGATTTGAGTATAGGAGCAGGGAGGTTCTACTGCAGTTGTACAGGGTCTTGGTGAGACCACACCTGGAGTATTGCGTACAGTTTTGGTCTCCAAATCTGAGGAAGGACATTATTGCCATAGAGGGAGTGCAGAGAAGGTTCACCAGACTGATTCCTGGGATGTCAGGACTGTCTTATGAAGAAAGACTGGATAGACTTGGTTTATACTCTCTAGAATTTAGGAGATTGAGAGGGGATCTTATAGAAACTTACAAAATTCTTAAGAGGTTGGACAGGCTAGATGCAGGAAGATTGCTCCCGATGTTGGGAAGTCCAGGACAAGGGGTCACAGCTTATGGATAAGGGGGAAATCCTTTAAAACCGAGATGAGAAGAACTTTTTTCACACAGAGAGTGGTGAATCTCTGGAACTCCCTGCCACAGAGGGTAGTCGAGGCCAGTTCATTGGCTATATTTAAGAGGGAGTTAGATGTGGCCCTTGTGGCTAAGGGGATCAGAGGGTATGGAGAGAAGGCAGGTACGGGATACTGAGTTGGATGATCAGCCATGATCATATTGAATGGCGGTGCAGGCTCGAAGGGCCGAATGGCCTACTCCTGCACCTAATTTCTATGTTTCTATGACTCCGTTATCTTCAAGAGCATTTTAATGGTGCATTTAAAGATAACTCCGCTATCTTTAATGGTGTATTCCTAAGCAGTGACTTTCTAAGCTGTGCCAGGTTTCTGTGTGCAAGGTTCAAAAATAAGTCACACGTGCACACCGTGACATCAGCTGCCCAATAACATCTTGGTTTTCAGCCTTGTTTAGTTACCGCATCTCCCAGATTTTTGCAGTCCCATTACTTCAAGAGCTTAGCATCACTCTGGAGTTTAGGATGAGAGGGTATCTCATTGAAACATATAAGATTGTTAATGGGTTGGACACGCTAGAGGCAGGAAACATGTTCCCGATGTTGGGGGAGTCTAGAATCAGGGGCCACAGTTTAAGAATAAGGAGTAAGCCATTTAGAACGGAGACGAGGAAACATTTTCTCACAGAGAGTGGTGAGTCTGTGGAATTCTCTGCCTCAGAGGGCGGTGGAGGCAGGTTCTCTGGATGCTTTCAAGAGAGAGCTAGATAGGGCACTTAAAAATAACGGAGTCAGGGGATATGGGGAGAAGGCAGGAACGGGGTACTGGTTGGGGATGATCAGCCATGATCACATTGAATGGCGGTGCTGGCTCGAAGGGCCGACTGGCCTACTCCTGCACCTATTGTCTATTGTCACACTGCCTCCGCAAGGCCAGCAGCATAATCTTGGACCAGTCGCACCCTGGCCATTCCCTCTTCTCCCCTCATCCCATCGGGCAAGAGGTACAGCAGCGTGAAAGCGCACACCTCCAGATTCAGGGACATAGTGGGCCGAAGGGCCTGTACCTGTGCTGTGCTGTTCTATGTTGACTGGCTGAAGTAGTATTGCGAAACGCAGCCACAGACCATCGCACAAACCAACCTCCCTGCCATTGACTCCATCCACACCCCACGCTGCCTCGACAAGGCCAGCAGCATCATCAAGGACCAGTCGCACCCCCGGGTCACTCCCTCTTCTCCCCTCTCCCTTCTAGCAAGAGGTACAGAAGTGTGAAAGCGCACACCTCCAGATCCAGGGACAGTTTCTTCCCAGCTGTTGTCAGGCAACTGAACCATCCTACCACAACCAGAGAGCGGTGCTGAACTACTATCTACCTCACTGGAGACCCTCGGACGTTACTGGATTTACCTTGCACTAACATTATTCCCTAATGTACCTGTACACTGTGAATGGCTCGATTGTAATCGTGTATTGTTTTTCTGCTGACTGGAAAGAAAACATAGAAAATAGTCCAGGAGGAGGCCATTCGGCCCTTCGAGTCAGCACCGCCATTCAATATGATCATGGCTAATCATCCAAAATCAGTACCCCGTTCCTGCCTTCTCCCCATATCCCTTGATTCCGTTATCCCTAAGAGCTCTATCTAACTCTCTCTTAAATCCATCCAGTGACTTGGCCTTCACTGCCCTCTGTGGCAGGGAATTCCACAAATTCACAACTCTCTGGGTGAAAACGTTTTTTCTCACCTCAGTCTTAAATGGCCTCCCCTTTATTCTAAGACTGTGGCCCCTGATTCTGGACTCGCCCAACATTGGGAACATTTTTCCTGCATCTAGCTTGTCCAGTCCTTTAATAATTTTATATGTTTCTATAAAATCCCCGACCCCCCCTCATCCTTCTAAACTCCAGTGAATACAAGCCTAGTCTTTTCAATCTTTCCTCATATGACAGTCCCGCCATCCCAGGGATCAGTCTCGTGAACCTACGCTGCACTGCCTCAATCACAAGGATGTCCTTCCTCAAATTAGGAGACCAAGACTGTACACAATGCTCCAGATGTGGTCAGGCAGCATCTCTGGAGAACATGGATAGGTGACGTTTCACAGAGTGCTGGAGTAACTGGAGTAAGCGGCTCAGGCAGTATCTGTGGGGAACATGGATAGGGATGGGCACAAGGATGCCCTTCCTCAAATTAGGAGACCTAAACTGTACACAATACTCCAGACGTGGTCTTACCAGAGACCTATACATCTTAAATCCTTTAAGAATTTTATATGTTTCCATAAGATACCCTGTCATCCTTCTAAATTCCAGTCAGTACAAGCCCAGTCGATCCATTCTTTCATCATATGTCAGTCCCGCCATCCCGGGAATTAGCAGGCAACAAAAGCTTTTCACGGTACACGTGACAATAAATAAACTAAACTAAACCAATGCTACAGTTTTGTCAAACAGGCTTTAAGCTGCCACTGTGAACTATTTTATTCCTGGGCCATCTGCCAGGGTGTAAGAGATTTACCGACACAGTGGAGGATCGATACAGTTGCCGTTTGACAGCGCCAGAGTGCCGCAGTCACCGTGCTGGTCTGATCTAAGGTGTTCTGGCCTTGTCACGTGTACCGAGGTACAGTCAAAAGCTTTTGTTGTGTTCTAACCAGTCAGCGGAAAGACAATACATGATTACAATCGAGCCGTCCACAGTGTACAGACACATGATACACAGATACATACTCCGCACAGTTTGCATTAACCAACCTGATCTCCCGGTGGCTCAGCACTTCAACTCCCCCTCCCTTTCCGTATCCGACCTTTCTGTCCTGGGCCTCCTCCATGGCCAGAGTGAGTCCCACCGCAAATTGGAGGAGCAGCACCTCATATTTCGCTTGGGTAGTTTACACCCCAGCGGTATGAACATTGACTTCTCCAATTTCAGGTAGTCCTTGCTTTCTCCCTCCTTCCCCTCCCCTTCCCAGCTCTCCCACAGCCCACTGTCTCCGCCTCTTCCCTTCTTCTTCTTCCCGCCCCCCCCCCCACTCCCACATCAGCCTGAAGAAGGGTCTCGACCCGAAACGCGTCACCTATTCCTTCCTCCATAGATGCTGCCTCACCCGCTGAGTTTCTCCAGCATTTTTGTCTACCATGATAAAAGAGTACATTTTAATGCAAGGTAAAGCCAGTAAAGTCCGATCAAAGATAGTCTGAGGATCACCGATGAGGTAGATAGTAGTTCAGGACCGCTCTCTGGTTGTGGTAGGATGGTTCAGCTGCCTGATAACAGCTCTGCCAATGCCGCATCCTACCACAACCAGAGAGCACTCCTGAAGGAAGGAACTGCAGATGCTGGTTTACACCAAAGATACACACAAAATGCTGGAGTAACTCAGAGGGTCAGGCAGCATCTGTGGAGAACATGGATAGGTGACGTTTCACAGAGTGCTGAAGTAACTCAGCGGGTCAGGCAGCATCTCTGGGGAACATGGATAGGTGACGTTTCACAGAGTGCTGAAGTAACTCATCGGGTCAGGCAGCATCTCTGGAGAACATGGATAGGTTCTTCAGACATATGCATCTGAAGATCCTTCCTAGTTTACACAGTGGAGTTGAAGTGTTTGGCAACGGAGAGATCTCCCTTGTATGTTTTAACACTTAAGAAATAAAAACTTACTGCCCGAGGGGGTGAAAGACTGTGGCGAAAGAGGAATTAGTAGAGATTCATTACCACACCCTGCAGCAGCTGCCTTTTAAGAACGCCGGCTGTGGTTTGCACCCCAGTGTCCAAGCAGAGTCTTGCAAGGCAGCCGAATGCAGAGAGTGCAGACACCTCGTGCGTGTCTGTGTTTATCCAGCGCCACACTCCTGCCTTGCGCCGAGCCTGTCACAACCAGCCCTGGCTCGTGTTTGCATCTGAGGTTTCCTCTCTCCAGCTCTGTGGAGGAAGGAACTGCAGATAGAAACATAGAAACATAGAAAATAGGTGCAGGAGTAGGCCATTCGGCCCTTTGAGCCTGCACCGCCATTCAATATGTTCATGGCCAACTCAGTATCCTGTACCTGCCTTCTCTCCATACCCCCTGATCCCTTTAGCCACAAGGGCCACATCTAACTCCCTCTTAAATATAGCCAATGAACTGGCCTCAACTACCTACTGTGGCAGAGAGTTCCAGAGATTCACCACTCTCTGTGTGAAAAATATTTTTCTCATCTCGGCCCTAAAGGATTTCCCCTTTATCCTTAAACTGTGACCCCTTGTCCTGGACTTCCCCAACATCAGGAACAATCTTCCTGCATCTAGCCTGTCCAACCCCTTAAGAATTTTGTAAGTTTCTATAAGATCCCCCCTCAATCTTCTAAATTCTAGCGAGTACAAGCCGAGTCTATCCAGTCTTTCTTCATATGAAAGTCCTGACATCCCAGGAATCAGTCTGGTGAACCTTCTCTGTACTCCCTCTATGGCAAGAATGTCCTTCCTCAGATTAGGAGACCAAAACTGTATGCAATACTCCAGGTGTGGTCTCACCAAGACCCTGTACAACTGCAGTAGAATCTCCCTGCTCCTATACTCAAATCATTTTGCTATGAATGCTAACATACCATTCACTTTCTTCACTGCCTGCTGCACCTGCATGCCTACTTTCAATGACTGGTGTACCATGACACCCAGGTCTCGCTGCATCTCCCCTTTTCCTAATCGGCCACCATTTAGATAACAGTCTACTTTCCTGTTTTTGCCACCAAAGTGGATAACCTCACATTTATTCACTTTATACTGCATCTGCCATGCATTTGCCCACTCACCCAGCCTATTCAAGTCACCTTGCAGCCTCCTAGCATCCTCCTCACAGCTAACACTGCCCCCCAGCTTCGTGTCATCTGCAAACTTGGAGATGTTGCATTCAATTCCCTCGTCCAAATCATTAACGCTGGTTTGCACCGAAGATAGACACAAAATCCTGGAGTAACTCAGCGGGTCAGGCAGCATCTGTGGAGAACATGGATAGGTGACGTTTCACAGAGTGCTGGAGTAACTCAGCGGGTCAGGCAGCATCTGTGGAGAACATGGATAGGTGACGTTTCATAGAGTGCTGGAGTAACTCAGCGGGTCAGGCAGCATCTGTGGAGAACATGGATAGGTGACGTTTCACAGAGTGCTGGAGTAACTCAGCGGGTCAGGCAGTATCTGTGGAGAACATGGATAGGTGACATTGCGGATTGGGACCCTGCTTCAGACTGACCCGAAACGTCACGTAAAAACAGTACGTTACAGTGTGGACACAGGCCCTTCGGCCCACAATGTCTGTGCTGAACACGATGCCAAGACCAACTCTTATCTACCAGTGCTCAATTCACATGAGGTCACGGTGGAGCAGCGGTAGAGTTGCTGCCTTACAGCGAATGCAGCGCCGGAAACCCGGGTTCGATCTTGACTACGGGTGCTGTCTGTACGGAGTTTGTACGTTCTCCCCGTTTCCTCCCACACTCCAAAGACGTGCAGGTTTGTAGGTTAATTGGCCTGGTATAAATGTAAATTGTCCCTAGTGTGTGTAGGATAGGGGATCGCTGGTCGGCGCGGACCCGGTGGGCCAAAGGGCCTGTTTCCGCCCTGTATGTCTGAAACTAAAACTAAAAACATGCCCCCATTCTCTATGTATATCTATGTACTGATTGGGGATGATCAGCCATGATCGCATTGAATGGCGGTGCTGGCTCAAAGGGCCGAATGGCCTACTCCTGCACCTATTGTCTATTGTCTTGCCATAGAGTGAGTACAGAGAAGGTTCACCAGACTGATTCCTGGGATGTCAGGACTTTCATATGAAGAAAGACTGGATAGACTCGGCTTGTACTCGCTAGAATTTAGAAGTTTGAGGGGGGGATCTGATAGAAACTTACAAAATTCTCAAGGGGTTGGACAGGCTAGATGCAGGAAGATTGTTTTCGATGTTGGGGAAGTCCGGAACACGGGGTCACAGTTTAAGGATAAGGAGGAGGACCGAAATGAGAAAAACTCTTTTCACACAGAGAGTGGTGAATCTGTGGAATTTCCACGCCACAGAAAGTAGTTGAGGCCAGTTCATTGGCTATATTTAAGAGGGAGTTAGATGTGGCCCTTGTGGCTAAAGGGATCAGGGGGTATGGAGAGAAGGCAGTACAGGATACTGAGTTGGATGATCAGCCATGATCATATCGAATGGCGGTTCAGGCTCAAAGGGCCGTATGGCCTACTCCTGCACCTATTTTCTGTGTTTCTATGTCTGTTATCTACAGTGGCTTGCAAAAGTATTCATACCCCTTGAACTTTTCCACATTTTGTCACGTTACAACCACAAACGTAAATGTATTTTATTGGGATTTTAGGTGATAGACCAACACAAAGTGGTGCATAATTGTGAAGTGGAAGGAAAATGATACATGGTTTTCAAATTTTTTTACAAATAAAAAACTGAAAAGTGTGGCGTGCAAAAGTATTCAGCCCCCCTGAGTCAATACTTTGTAGAACCACCTTTCGCTGCAATTACAGCTGCAAGTCTTTGGGGTATGTCTCTACCAGCTTTGCACATCTAGAGACTGAAATTTTTGCCCATTCTTCTTTGCAAAATAGCTCAAGCTCAGTCAGATTGGATGGAGAGCGTCTGTGAACAGCTTGTCTTGCCAGAGATTCTCAATTGGATTTAGGTCTGGACTTTGACTGGGCCATTCTAACACATGAATATGCTTTGATCTAAACCATTCCATTGTAGCTCTGGCTGTATGTTTAGGGTCGTTGTCCTGCTGGAAGGTGAACCTCCGCCCCAGTCTCAAGTCTTTTGCAGACTCTAACAGGTTTTCTTCCAAGATTGACCTGTATTTGGCTCCATCCATCTTCCCATGAACTCTGACCAGCTTCCCTGTCCCTGCTGAAGAAAAGCATCCCCACAGCATGATGCTGCCATCACCATGTTTCACAGTGGGGATGGTGTGTTCAGGGTGATGTGCAGTGTTAGTTTTCCGCCACACATAGCGTTTTGCATTTAGGCCAAAAACTTCAATTTTGGTCTCATCTGACCAGAGCACCTTCCTCCACATGTTTGCTGGGTCCCCCACATGGCTTGTGGCAAACTGCAAACGGGACTTCTTATGGCTTTTTTTTCAACAATGGCTTTCTTCTTGCCACTCTTCCATAAAGGCCCGATTTGTGGAGTGCACGACTAATAATTGTCCTGTGGACAGATTCTCCCACCTGAGCTGTGGATCTCTGCAGCTCCTCCAGAGTTACCTTGGCTGCTTCTCTGATCAATGCTCTCCTTGCCCGGCCTGTCAGTTTAGGTGGACGGCCATGTCTTGGTAGGTTTGCAGTTGTGCCATACTCTTTCCATTTTCGGATGATGGATTGAACAGTGCTCCGTGATATGTTCAAAGCTTGGGATATTTTTTTATAACCTAACCCTGCTTTAAACTTCTCCACAACTTTATCCCTGACCTGTCTGGTGTGTTCCTTGGGCTTCATGATGCTGTTTGTTCACTAATGTTCTCTAACAAACCTCTGAGGCCTTCACAGAACAGCTGTATTTATACTGAGATTAGATTACACACAAGTGGACTCTATTTGCTAATTAGGTGACTTCTGAAGGCAATTGGTTGCACTGGATTTTATTTAGGGGTATCAGAGTAAAGGGGGCTGAATACCTTTGCATGCCACACTTTTCAGTTTTTTATTTGTAAAAAAATTTGAAAACCATGTATCATTTTCCTTCCACTTCACAATTATGCGCCACTTTGTGTTGGTCTATCACATAAAATCCCAATAAAATACATTTACGTGTGTGGTTGTAACGTGACAAAATGTGGAAAAGTTCAAGGGGTATGAATACTTTTGCAAGCCACTGTATATGTGCCTATCCAAAAGCCTCTGAAACACAATCGTATTTGCCTCCACCACCACCCCTGGCCACGTGTTCCAGGCACCCACCACCCTCTCTGTAACCACCTTGGCCCATGTATTTCCGTTTGCTCCTCACGCAGTAAGGTGATCACCACCCCCCCCCCCCCCCCCCCCCCCCCTCCATTGTATTAGTAAGTTCCATCCTAGGGGGAAACAGGTTCGGAAGGAACTGCAGATGCAGACTTACACCGAAGAGAGGCACAAAAAGTTGGAGCAACCGAACTGGACAGGCAGCATCTCTGTGGAGAAGGAATGGGTCCCGACCCTGAAGGTCACCTATTCCTTTTCTCCAGAGATGCTGCCTGGACCATTGAGTTACTCCAGCATGTTGTGTTAAACTGCGATGCTGCCTGACCCACTGGGTTACTGATAGATTCATAGAGTGATATACCCTGGAAACAGGCCCTTCGGCCCAACTTGTCCACACCGGCCAACAATATCCCAGCTACATTAGTCCCACCTGCCTGCATTTGGCCCATATCCCTCTAAACCTGTCCTATCCATGTACCCGTCTAACTGTTTCTTAAATGTTGGGATAGTCCCAGCCTCAACTACCTCCTCCAGCAGTTTGTTCCATAAACTCACCACCCTCTGAGTGAAAACGTTACCCGTCAGATTCCTATTAAATCTTTTCCCCGTCACCTTAAACCTCTGTTCTCTGGTCCTCGATTCCCCTACTCTGGGTAAGAGACTCAGAGTGTGCGTCTACCGGATCTATTCCTCTCATGATTTTATACACCTCTATAAGATCACCCCTCATCCACCTGCGCTCCAGGGAATAAAGTCCCAGCCTGCTCAACCTCTCCCTGTAGCTCAGCCCTTTGAGTCCTGGGAACATCCTCGTAAATCTTCTCTGCGCCCTTTCCGGCTTGGCAACGCCACGCCTGAACTTTGATCGACACAAAAAGCCGGAGTAACTCAGCGGGAGAGGCAGCATCTCTGGAGAGAAGGAATGGGTGACGTTTAGGGCCGAGACCCTTCTTCAGTTGTGACACTCGCTGAAGAAGAGTCTCGGCCCGAAACGTCACCCATTCCTTCTCTCCAGAGATGCTGCCTGTCCCGCTGAGTTACTCCAACATTTTGTGTCTACCTTCGATTTAAACCAACATCTGCAGTTTCTTGATGCTCACCTCCTGAACTTTGTGGGTTTAAAAAAAATATTAAACCAACAATTGTGCAGTTCCTGGGCTGCACAATCCATGGACCAATGAAACATATAAAATTATAAAAGGACCGGTCAAGCAAGATGCAGGAAAAATGTTCCCAATGTTGGGCGAGTCCAGAACCAGTGGCCACAGTCTCAGAATAAAGGGGAGGTCATTTAAGACTGAGGTGAGAAAAAACTTTTTCACCCAGAGATTTGTGGAATTCCCTGCCACAGAGGGCAGTGGAGGCCAAATCACAGGATGGATTTAAGAGAGAGTTAGATAGAGCTCTAGGGGCTAGTGGAGTCAAGGGATATGGGGAAAAGGCAGGCACGGGTTATTGATTGGGGACGATCAGCCATGATCGCAATGAATGGCGGTGCTGGCTAGAAGGGCCGAATGGCCTCCTCCTGCACCTATTTTCTATGTTTCTATGTTTAACTTCAGCGTGGAGTCTGGGATTCCTGTTTTATCTTTCTTTGAGGGGAAAAAACCACCTGCTTCTGTCAGTATTTGGCGTAGCCATAAGCTGGGGTTGAAAGGTCATCTGATCTATGGTGACCTGACTGCTTTTTGTGACCTTTGTCCCACCCTGCCCTTTAGAAGTGTACAAAGCAGCGCAGAGCGTGAAAAACCGATTGGTTTCGACAACCCATTAGGACTTTATTCTCTTTTCTTCCTCAGCCCGTTCCCACGTTCCGCGATTGCTCTTTTAAAAACCAGGTGTTCACCGCAAGCCCCAGTAGCTTCTCGTTTTCACCCAAGAGTTGCTGCATCACAGCGGCGGAGACCTGGGTTCCATCACGACCACGGGTGCTGCCTGTGCGGAGTTTGTACGTGTCCCCCCCCCCCCCCCCCCCCTCATGACCTGCGTGGGTCTTCCCCTAGATCTTCGGTTTCCTCCCATGCTCCAAAGACGTACAGGTTTGTAGGTTAATAGGCTTGGTGTAAATGTTAAAATTGTCCTTAGCGTTTGTGTACGTTACTGTGCAGGGGATTACTGGTCGGCGCGGACCCGGTGGGCCAAAGGGCCTGTTTCCACGCTGTATCTCTAAACTAAGCTAAAGGACCTGTCTCAATTGGTGATTTTTTTCGGCGCTGCCGGCATCATTGACTGACGTATCAGGTCGCCGAAAAATACGCGGTGTGACGCGGCATGATGACGTTGTGACGCGGCGTGATGACGTAATGACGCACGGTGCTTTTTTCAAGTGTCGCAACAATCTTTTTGTCGCCGCTGGATTTTGAAATGTTCAAAATCTTTTAGCGACACTGATATGATGCCGGCAGTCGCCGAAAAAAATCGCCAAGTGGGATAGGCCCTTAAACAACACCTAACAATGGCCCATTTCCTTTACCATTGTCACTTTGTTTGCATATCTTTTTAGCCCCTGTCCCACTTAGGAGACCTAAACAGCAACCTCTGGTGACCTTGCCCGCCACCCAAGGTTTCCATGAGGTCACCGGAGGTTTTGGTCACTCTCCCTAATGGTTGAAAGTGGTTTTCGCGTGGTTGAGGCTTCATCGAGGTTGCTGCTATTTTTTCATCATGATTAAAACCGGCCTCGACTAAAAATAGGTTGCCGTTTTAAAAATCGATAATATTTTAGTCGCAGGTCTAGTTGAAGCCGGTTTTCTTCATAGTCGAGGAAGGTTTTCAACATATGCGTGGGAGGTTGCAGGTCATCTCGACCTTGATTTTTTTTTGGGTGGTAGGCAAGGTCACCAGAGGTTGCTGTTTAGGTCTCCTAAGTGGGACAGGGGCTTTTCATTCATTGTTCTCTATCTCTCCACATCGCCGTCTATATCTCTCGTTTCCCTTATCCCTAACCAGTCTGAAGAAGAGACTCGACCCGAGACGTCGCCCATTCCTTCTCTCCAGAGATGCCGCCCTGCCCCGCTGTGTTACACCGGCATTTTGTGTCTATCTTCCCTGTGAAGCCTTCATGGGCTTTCGTGCTTTTTATATTCTTGCCGTCCAAAGCCATCTCGGGACGACGAATTCTTCCATAATGATACATAATAAGCATGTTAAAATAGAAGACTTCATTCCAACGCATTAAATCTGCAACTGCCTGTTACTTACCCCATTGGTGATCCTCAAACACCCGGGGGAAACCCACGCAGGTCGCGTACAACTCCGTACAGAGAGCACCCGTAGTCGGGATCGAACCCACCCACAATTTAAGGTGGCCTATCTGGAAACTGAGTGATACATTGTGGAAACAGGCCCTTCGGCCCAACTTGCCCACACCGACCAACATGTCCCCATCTACATTAGTCCCACCTGCCTGCAATTGGCCCGTATATCCCTCTAAACCTGTCCTATCCATGTAGCTGACTAAATATCTTTTGAACTTTTTGTTTAAGAAGGAACTGCAGATGCTGGAAAATCGAAGGTAGACAAAAATGCTGGAGAAACTCAGCGGGTGAGGCAGCATTTATGGAGCAAAGGAAATAGGCAACGTTTCGGGTCGAGACCTGAAACATAGAAAATAGGTGCAGGAGTAGGCCATTGGGCCCTTCGAGCCTGCACTGCCATTCAATATGATCATGGCTGATCATCCAACTCAGTATCCTGTACCTGCCTTCTCTCCATACCCCCTGATCCATTTAGCCAGAAGGGCCACATCTAACTCCCTCTTAAATATAGCCAATAAACTGGCCTCAACTACCTTCTGTGGCAGAGAATTCCACAGATTCACCATTCTCTGCGTGAAAAATGTTTTTCTCATCTCGGTGCTAAAAGACTTCCCCCTTATCCTTGAACTGTGACCCCTTGTTCTGGACTTCCCCAACATCGGGAACAATCTTCCTGCATCTAGCCTGTCCAACCCCTTAAGAATTTTGTAAGTTTCTAAAAGATCCCCCCTCAATCTTCTAAATTCTAGCGAGTACAAGCCAAGTCTATGCAGTCTTTCTTCATATGAAAGTCCTGCCATCCCAGGAATCAGTCTGGTGAACCTTCTCTGTACTCCCTCTATGGCAAGAATGTCTTTCCTCAGATTAGGCGACCAAAACTGTACGCAATACTCCAGGTGTGGTCTCACCAAGGCCCTGTACAACTGCAGTAGAACCTCCCTGCTCCTATCCTTTTGCTATGAATGCTAACATACCTTTCGCTTTCTTCACTGCCTGCTGCACCTGCATGCCTACTTTCAATGACTGGTGTACCATGACACCCAGGTCTCGTTGCATCTCCCCTTTTCCTAATTGGCCACCATTCAGGTAATAGTCTACTTTCCTGTTCTTGCCACCAAAGTGGATAACCTCACATTTATCCACATTATACTGCATCTGCCATGCATTTGCCCACTTACCCAACCTATCCAAGTCACCTTGCAGCCTCCTAGCATCCTCCTCACAGCTAACACTGCCCCCCAGCTTCGTGTCATCCGCAAACTTGGCGATGTTGCATTCAATTGCCTCGTCCAAATCATTAATATATATTGTAAATAGCTGGGGTCCCAGCACTGAGCCTTGCGGTACCCCACTAGTCACTGCCTGCCATTCTGAAAAGGACCCGTTTACTCCTACTCTTTGCTTCCTGTCTGCCAGCCAGGTCTCTATCCACATCAATACTGAACCCCCAACTGAAACATTGCCTATTTTCTTCGCTCCATAGATGCTGCCTCACCCGCTGAGTTTCTCCAGCATTTTTGCCTATCTTTTAAACTTATTTTTCATTTGCTTTCATTCTTCCTGAGAAGGAATTATTTTACAAAAAGCTTCCTCATTTGCGACGGCTGTAGTAAGCATCTTGTCTGGAAATATTACAATCTGGTTTGGGAATTGCTCTGCCCAGGACAAGAAGACTCTGCAGAGAGTAGTGCGTTCGGCCGAACGCACTATGGGAACTTCACTCGCCACTCTGCAGGAACTATACATCAGGAGGTGCAACCCCAGAGCCAACAAGATCATGGGAGACCCCTTACACCCCAGCAACGGACTGTTCCAGCTGCTACGGTCAGGCAAACGCCTCCGTTGCCATGCTGTGAGAACGGAGAGGATGAGAAGGAGTTTCTTCCCAGAGGACATTAGGACTGTAAACTCCTATCTCACCAGGGACTAACTTTACTGAACCACTCGACTGGGTTTTTTTAATTACTGGTTTTGTTTGTCTTTTTTTCCCTTTTTCCTTCCGCCCACAATATTCAATATGTAAAAGAATATGTGATTCTGTTCCATTCTGTTTGTAGTTTGTGTTTTTTGCACAAAGTCCGCGAGCATTGCCACTTTTCATTTCACTGCACATCTCGTATGTGTATGTGACGAATAAACTTGACGACTTGATATGCTGTGTGATTCTGTGCAGCGAGGCATCTTTGATTTTTCTCCCAGCTGCTCAGTAAATTTTGTAAAAAATTATAATTTTTGCATTATTCTGTTTTGTATACATCAGGCAGAGGAAAACAGGCCACACCCCGAGGCAAAGTAGTCACTAGAATTAGTGGGTCCACCATCTGTTTTGTGCAGATGGTACCAATGGATGGATTAGTTGAGAGATACAGCGCGGAAACAGGCCCTTCGGCCCACCGAGTCCGCACTGACCAGTGATATCCACACATAACAATATCCTACACACACTTTGGAAAATTTACATTGACAAGACAATTGACAAGCCAATTAACCTACAAACCTGTACGTCTTTGGAGTGGTGCAGCGGTAGAGTCGCTGCCTCACAGCGCCAGAGACCCGGGTTCGATCCTGACCACGGGTGCTGTCTGTACAGAGTTTGTACGTTCTCCCCGTGACCTGCGTGGGTTTTCTCCGGGTGCTCCTGGTTTCCTCCCACACTCCCAAGACATGCAGATTTATATGTTAATTAGCTTGGTATCAATGTAAACTTGTCCTTGGTGTGTGTAGCGATCGTTGGTCGGGGCGGACGCGATGGAACTAAGGGCCTGTGTCCACGTTGTTTCTCTAAACTAAACTAAACTCACAGAAGTTATGAGAGGCATAGATAGGGTAGACAGCCAGAACCTTTTTCCCCAGGGTGAAAATGTCCAACATTACATTGGGTACATGCACACGTCTATTGTCCAGAGTAGGGGAATCGAGAACCAGAGGACTTAGGTTTAAGATGAGGGGTGAAGATTTAAAAGGAACCCGAGGGGTAACATTTCCACACAAAGGGTGGTGGGTGTATGGAACAAGCTGCCGGAGGAGGTAGTCGAGGCAGGGACTATCCCAACATTTGGGAAACATTTAGACATGTACATGGATGGGATGGGTTTGGAGGGATGTTGAATATTCTGACAATGAGAAGGTAGGGTTAAGAAGGAACTGCAGATGCTGGAAAAATCGAAGGTAGACAAAAGTGCTGGAGAAAGTCAGCGGGTGAGGCAGCATCTATGGAGCGAAGGAATAGGCGACGTTTTGGGTCGAGACCCTTCTTCAGACTCGAAGTGTCTTTGCACAGTTTTAATTTTGTATATATTTTTAATTCTGAATAAAGTGTATTTACTCAACCTTTACCTACTGTAAAAATGCTTACAGAAATATTTCTCTCTGGGACTCAGGGACTGACATAGGATGAAAGAATGGGTCGACTGGGCTTATATTCACCGAAATATTTGAAGGACAAGAGGGGATCTTAGAGAAACATATAAAATTATTAAGGGATTGGACAGGCTAGATGTAGGAAAAATGTTCCCAATGTTGGGGGAGTCCAGAACCAGGGGCCACAGTTTAAGAATAAGGGGTAGGCCATTTAGGACTGAGATGAGGAAAAACCTTTTCACCCAGAGAATAATGAATCTGTGGAATTCTCTGCCACAGAAGGCAGTGGAGGCCAATTGACTGGATGTATTCATGAGCAAGTTAAATAGAGCTCTTAGGGCTAACGGAATCAAGGGATATGGGGAGAAAGCAGGAACGGGGTACTGATTGGGGATGATCAGCCATGGTCACAGTGAACGGCGGTGCTGGCTCGAAGGGCCGAATGGCCTACTCCTGCACCTATTGTCTATGTTTTCTATCTGGTGATATCTGTTGAACTTTCTCCTTTATACAGGTGATGACTCCAATCAGATGTGGACAAGGCTACGTCTACGATTCTCTGTCGAGGCAAAAGATGTACGATATCCCAGCTGCTCATCACCAAGGGGTAGGTCAATAACTCGTAGCGGGGAGGTGTGGAGTGGACAACCGCAAAACGGTTTCAGTTTAGTTTATTGTCACGTGTACCGAGGTACAGTGAAAAGCTTTTGTTGCATGCTAACCAGTCAGCGGAAAGACAATACATGATTACAATCGAGCCATTCACAGTGTACACATGATAAGGGAATAAAGTGAATAACGTCTAGTGCAAGTCCAGGCGAAGGTAGTCTGAAGGTCACTAAAACGGCAGATAATAGTTCAGGACCGCTCTCTGGTTGTGGTAGGATGGTTCAGTTGCCTGATAACAGCTGGGAAGAAACTGTCCCTGAATGTGGAGGTGTGCGTTTTCACACTTCTGTACCTCTTGCCTGATGGGAGAGGGGGAGAAGAGGCAGTGACCTGGGATGAGACTGGTCCTTGATGATGCTGCTGGCCTTGCCGAGGCAGAGTGAGGTGTTGATGAAGTCAATGGAAGGGAGGTTGGTTTGTGCGACGGTCTGGGCTGCGTCCACAATTCTCTGCGATTTCTTGATGTCTTGGATGGAGCTGTTCCCAAACCGTGCTGTGATGCATCCGGATAAAACGCTTTCTGCGGCGCATCTATATAGGCCGCTCAGTTCATGCCAATAAGCTGGAAAGCGTGCATATACGACTTACGAGGATGTTGCTGCAAGGAAAGGTGGGAATGCTGGTGCAGATTTCCCAAAAACTTAATTGGCGAGTCGAATCGGTAGTAAGGAAGGCAAATGCATTTATTTCAAGAGGACTAATGTATAAAAACAGGGATGTAATGCTCAGGCTCTGAGCATTACATTGGGCCATCAAGGTGGCACAGCGGTAGAGTTGCTGCCTTACAGCGAATGCAGTGCCGGAGACCCGGGTTCGAACCCGACTACGGGTGCTGTCTGTACGGAGCTTGTACGTTCTCCCCGTGGCCTGCGTGGATTTTCTCCGAGATCTTTGGTTTCCTCCCACATTCCAAAAACTTGCAGGTTTGTAGGTTAATTGGCTTGGTAAATGTAAAAATTATCCCTAGTGGGTGTAGGATAGTGTTAATGTGCGGGGATCGCTGGTCGGCGCAGACCCGGTGGGCCGAAGAGCCTGTTTCTGCGCTGTATCTCTAAACTGAACTAAACTCTATAAGGCGCTGGTCAGACCGCGTTTGCAGTATTGTGAGCAGTTTTGGTGCCCATATCTGAGGAAGGATGTGCTGGCTCTGGAGAGGGTCCAGAGGAGGTTTACAAGAATGATCCCAGGAATTAGTGGGTTAACATATTATGAGCGTTTGTCGGCACTGGGCCTGTACTCGCTGGAGTTTAGGATGAGGGGCTGAAACTTACCGAATAGTGTGGATCGAGTGGATGTGGAGAGGATGTTTCCACTAGTGGGAGAGTCTAAGATCAGAGGCCGTGGCCTCAGAATTAAAGGACGTATCTTTAGGAGCAAGATGAGGAGAAATTTCTTTAGACAGAGGGTGGTGAATCTGTGGAATTCATTGCCACAGACGGAGGCCAAGCCAATGGATATTTTTAAGGCGGAGACAGATAGATTCTTGATTAGTACGGGTGTACGAGTTGTGGGGAGAAGGCAGGAACGGGGTACTGATTGGGGAAGATCAGCCATGATCACATTGAATGGAAGGGCTGAATGGCCTACTCCTGCACCTATTGACTATATCCTCTCATCCTTCTGAATTCCAGTGAATACAAGCAGGCCAGGCAGCATCTCTGGAGAGAAGGAACGGGTGACGTTTCGGGGTTGAGACTGGAGCCCAGAATTTGGTTTAAGTTCTGACAAAGCTTCACTTTCTCTCTGCAGCTGTACGACATTCCCCCTTCTGCGCTGAAGGGAGCGACCCATCAGATACAAGCCGAGGGGTTCAGGGCCAGGGGGCTGTATTCCATCCCGTCAAGTTTGGCCAAGGATAATCAGAGTGTGAGTATCCGCTGCAATCTCACGCATCTCAACTTCACCAATTTTCTCATGGATCGAATTTCAATTTACGAGGATGTAGCCAGGACTCGAGGGCCTGAACTTTGGGGAGAGGTTGAACAAACACGTTTGGCAGTATGACTCGATGACTTTATAACTTTCAATTGGGAGAGCTGAAGTGCAGGCCATTTTTTTTTTGGTCTTAGAATGATAGTGTGGAAACAGGCCCTTTGGCCCA
>NC_045957.1:119552630-119688846 GCF_010909765.2 Amblyraja radiata | reverse complement strand
GGGTCTTAGAATGATAGTGTGGAAACAGGCCCTTTGGCCCAACTTGCCCACACTAGCCAATAGACAATAGGTGCAGGAGTAGGCCATTGGGCCTTTCGAGCCGGCACCGTCATTCAATGTGATCATGGCTGATCATCCCCAATTAGTACCCCATTCCTGCCTTTTCCCCATAGCCCCTGACTACGCTATCTTTAAGAGCCCTATCTAGCTCTCTCTTGAAAGTGTCCAGAGAACCGGCCTCCACCGCCCTCTGAGGCAGAGAATTCCACAGACTCACAACTCTCTGTGAGAAAAAGTGTTTCCTCATTTCCATTCTAAATGGCTTACCCCTTATTCTTAAACTGTGGCCCCTGGTTCTGGACTCCCCCAACATCGGGAACATGTTTCCTGCCTCTAGCGTGTCCAAACCCTTAATAAGATCCCCTCTCATCCTTCTAAATTCCAGAGTATCCAAGCCCCAACATGTCCCATCTACACGTCCCACTTGCCTGCGCTTGGTCCATATCCCTCCAAACCTGTCCTATCCGCGTACCTCTCCAACTGTTTCTTAAACGATAGGATTAGTCCCCAGCCTCAATGACCTCCTCCAGCAGCTTATTCCATACAGCCATGAATTCTCTGCCTCAGAGGGCAGTGGAGGCAGGTTCTCTGGATGCTTTCAAGAGAGAGCTGGATAGGGCTCTTAAAGATAGCAGAGTCAGGGGATTATGGGGAGAAGGCAGGAACGGGGTACTGATTGGGGATGATCAGCCATGATCACATTGAATAGCAGTGCTGGCTCGAAGGGCCGAATGGTCTACTCCTGCACCTATTGTCTATTCTATCCAGTTCAGTTCCGTTCAGCTTTTATTTGTCATATGTAGGTTAACACAGGGTCAACGGTACAATGAAATGTTTTGGACAAGACAACAGGTCACCTCAGCAATGATATTACAAGGATAAAATTAAGGTAAAGAAAAAAGATAAGATTAGATTTTCACCACCCTCAGTGTGAAAAAGTTACCTCTCAGATTCCTATTAAGTCTTTTCCCCTTCACCTTTAACCTATATCCTCTGGTCCTCGATTCCCCTAGTCTAAGCAGGAGACTCTGTGCGTCTACCCGATCTATTCCACTCATGATTTTGTACACCTCTATAAGATCTCCCCTCACAGAGAGTGTTGAGTCTGTGGAATTCTCTGCCTCAGAGGGCGGTGGAGGCCGGTTCTCTGGATGCTTTCAAGAGAGAGCTAGATAGGGCTCTTAAAAATAGCGGAGTCAGGGGATATGGGGAGAAGGCAGGAACGGGGTACTGATTGGGGATGGTCAGCCATGATCACATTGAATGGCGGTGCTGGCTCAAAGGGCCAATTGGCCTCCTCCTGCACCTATTGTCTATCATCCTGCGCTCCATGGAATAGAGACCCAGCTCGCTCAACCTCTCCCTGTAGCTCAGACCCTATGGTCCTGGTTTCTCTTGTTTGTTGCTGCTGTGAGGTTCTGTTTGAGAAAGTTTATGTGACATTATCTTCTGCCTCTTGGCCACAGCTTTACGACGTCCCGCCGTCTGTGTACAAGGAGACGTTTGGTGGTGGGGACAAGGAGTCGAACTACGACTTCCCGCCACCGATGAGGCACCTGGCGGACCCACTAAGTTGCCCCAAGGCTGAGGGTTTGTACGATATCCCTCCGGCGTCGGTGAAACCGCCGCCCCCCGGCCTCCCGGTGGGTTCGGTGAAGCAGTCCATCTACGATGTGCCGCCTGCGGTGGCCAGCTCGGAGTTGCTTTCCAGCAGACTGTGCGGCGTCTATGACATCCCATCGGCCGGCAGGCGGCCGAGCCTGCAGGGGGACGTGTACGATGTTCCGCGGGGAGTGCTGGAGCTGGGCCGGCCCGCCACGCCGGGGGATGGGGCCTCTTCGGTCTACGACGTGCCGCCGCGGGTCTCGCAGGACGGGGCGGCGGCGGTGGCGGCGGCGGACGGGATGAACCGCCTGTCGTTCTCCAGCACCGGCAGCACCCGCAGCAACATGTCCACCTCCTCCTCCACCACCTCCAAGGAGTCCTCGGTCTGCGCCTCGCCCGTCCCGGAGAAGAAGGCGCCGCCGGGGGGTGACCCGGAGTCGGCCTTCGACAGGCTCAACCAACTCCAGCAGGCCCTGGACGGCTCGGTGCGGGGCCTCCAGGCCTTCGTCTCCCCCGACTGGCGGTCGTACGAGGCGATGGGGAAGAACCTCAACGACATCCACGCCGCCGTCGACAAAGTCAAGCACTCGCTCCAGGGCTTCATGGCCTTCGCCCAGGGGGCCTTGGCCAACGCAGCCCGCCTGCCCGACTCCGCGCTCCACAACAAGCTGAGGAAACAACTGCAGCGCCTGGACGACTCCTACCAGATCCTGCTCCACACCGGCCAGGCCCTGGACAACAGCAACTGGTCCCTCAACCTCCTGCTGGCCAACAAGCCCCTGGGCAAGAGCGACAACCTCGACCGGTTCCTCATGGTATCCAAGATGGTGCCGGATGATGCCAGGCAGTTGGCATCCTCCGTCAGTGCCAACGCCGAGCTCTTGTTCCGGCACAACGGCGGCGGCGGCGGCATCGTCGGGGCGACCAACCTCCAGACCGTCCATGAGATGAACCAGGGGCCCGCGGACGACCAGGCCTCCACCAACTGCAACCAGACCCACCCACAGGCCGACCAGACCTTGATCCAGATACAGTCGCTGTACGGCCCACCGCACCGGGAACACCAGGACCACGGCAAAAATAAAGAGCTCTTCGATAAGAGTTGGATGGAGGACTACGATTACGTCCACTTGCAGGTTAGTGGAACAATTCCTCACCTCTTCGTCTTCAGTCTTGAGTGGAGTTTAGTTTGCCGCTTCCAGTAGCCCTTGCTTTCCCTTTCCCTCTCTCTCTATCCATCCCCTCCACCTTCCCAGTTCTCCCACCAATCTAACTGTCTCCGACAAGAGTCATAGAGTGATACAGTGCGGAAACAAGGCCCTTCGGCCCAACTTTCCCACAACTTGCCCACACCGGCCAACAATGTCCCAGCTAAAAATAAATTGGATAGTTATATGGACGGGAAAGGAATGGAGGGTTATGGTCTGAGCGCAGGTATATGGGACTAGGGGAGAATACGTGTTCGGCACGGACTAGAAGGGTCGAGATGGCCTGTTTCCGTGCTGTAATTGTTATATGGTTATTATATGGTTATACGCTAGTCGATTCTATCCCTGTACCGCCCACTCCCGACATCAGTCTGAGGAAGGGTCTTGACCCGAAACGTCACCCATTTCCTCTCCTCAGAGATGCTGCCTGTCCCGCTGAGTTACTCCAGCATTTTGTGTCTATCTTTCGTTTATTTTCACGTGTACCGAGGTACAGTGAAAAACTTTTGTTGCGTGCTGTCCAGTCAGCGAAAAGACAACACATGATTACAATCGAGCCGTCCACAGTGTACAGATACTGGATGAAGGGAATAACGTTTAGTGCAGGATAAAGTCCAGTAAAGTCCGATCAAAGATAGTCTGAGGATCTGCAATGAGGTAGATAGTAGCTCAGGACCACTCTCTGGTTGTTGGTAGGTTGGTTCAGTTGCCTGATAACAGCTGGGAAGAAACTGTCCCAGAATCCCTGGCTTTAGAGAGACAGCATGGAAACAGGCCCTTCGGCCCACTAGGCCCGTGCTGATCATCGTACACTAACACACTAGGGACAATTTACAGAAGCCAATTAACCTACAAACACACACGTCTTTGGGGAGTGGGGGAAAAACCGGAGCGTCCGGAGAAAACCCATGCAGGTCACGGGGAGAATGTACAACCTCCGTAGAGACAGCACCCGTAGTCAGGATCGGACCTGGGTCTCTGGCGCTGTGAGGCAGCAACTCTACCGCTGCACCACCGTGCCGGCCCCTTTTGAACTGATCTTCCATTCTCCGATTTTACCCAATTTATTAAGGAATTGGAATCTTGTCCCATATTTGTATTTATCGATGAACTCGGATTATCTTTAACCAGAATTTACTAAGCCCTATCTGGCACTAAAAAAGTTATTCTCTTTATTCTGTGTCTCTACACTGTGGACGGCTTCATTGTAATCATGGATAGTATCTCGACTGGCTGGAGAGCACGCAACAAAAACAGTTGCTGAACACTTCAACTCCCCCTCCCATTCCCACACTGACCTTTCTGTCCTGGGCCTCCTCCATTGTCAACAACTGGGGTCCCAGCACCGAGCCTTGCGGCACCCCACTAGTCACTTCCTGCCATTCTGAAAAGGACCCGTTAATTCCTACTCTTTGCTTCCTGTCTGCCAACCAGTTCTCTATCCATGTCAACACCCTACCCCCAATACCAGGTGCTCTAATTTTGCACACTAATCTCCTGAACAGCGATACGATCGCCGAGCCTGCGCTTGGTCCCTGCCTTGGTCTTCTGTCCATCGGCGAGACCAAGCGCAGGCTCGGCGATCGTTTCACTGAACACCTCCGCTCAGTCCTCCGCTTAACCCACCTGATCTCCCGGTGGCTCAGCACTTCAACTCCCCCTCCCATTCCCACCCACACTGACCTTTCTGTCCTGGGCCTCCTCCATTGTCAGAGTGAGGCCCAGCACAAATTGGAGGAGCAGCACCTCATATTTCGCTTGGGCAGCTTACACCCCAGCGGTATGAACATTGACTTCTCTAACTTCCAAGTAACTCTTGCCTTCCCACTTTCTCCGTCCCTCCCGCACCCTAGTTCTCCGACTAGTTTCACTGTCCTTCTGATTAAATATTGCCGACTGTACGCCTCGTTGTCACCTTCCCCTCAGCTCACAATGAACCGTTTCAACACCTCCGCTCAGTTCACATTAACCAACCTGATCTCCCGGTGGCTCAGCACTTCAACTCCCCCTCACATTCCGTATCCGACCTTTCTGTCCTGGGCCTCCTCCATGGCCAGAGTGAGTCCCACCGCAAATCGGAGGAGCAGCACCTCATATTTCGCGTGGGCAGTTTACACCCCAGCGGTATGAACATTGACCTCCAATTTCAGGTAGTCCTTGCTTTCTCCCTCCCCCTCCGCTTCCCAGCTCTCCCACAGCCCACTGTCTCCGCCTCTTCCTTTCTTCTCCCCCCCCCACATCAGTCTGAAGAAGGGTCTCGACCCGAAACGTCACCTATTCCTTCGTTCCATAGATGCTGCCTCACCCGCTGAGTTTCTCCAGCATTATTGTCCACCTCTTATGATTTTAGATCCTTCCACCACCCTTTGTGTGAAAATGTTACCCCTCAGATTCCCATTAAATCTTTTCCCCTTCACCTTAAACCTATGGGTCGATGATTCGCTGAATTTTATTCAATCCATGAAATTGCCATACAGCACAGAAATAGGCCCTTTGGCCCAACTAGTCCATGCCAACCAAGGTGCCCAATCTAATCCAGTCCCACCTGCCGTTTTACCAGCATCTGCAGTTCTTTCTTCTAAATTTTCCTTGATCACTGTCCCCTGTCATCTGTGTTTTCACACCTTACCCTTCCTTATCTCTGTGTCTCCCTCTCCCCTAACACTCAGTCTGAAGAAGGGTCCCGACCCGAAACGTCGCCCATTCCTCCTATCCAGAGATGCTGCCTGTCCCGCTGAGTTACTCCAGCATTTTGTGTCCATCTTAATAAGGTTATTCCCTTTGGAAGGAGGCACTGAAAGTTAGAAACAAACATTTCTTAGCAGTGCATCATATTTTGTTCTCATGCTTTCAGAGGCTGGTCTAGTTTCACAGAAAGGTGAAGTAGATATAAACCATGGAAACAGGTCCTATGGTCCACGCTTGCCAACTGCACACACTTGCACTTTTAATCTTACCTTTAATTACAATTCCCATCATGGCCGTCCAGAACACACACACACCCACACACCCACACACACACACGCAGACGCACACACACACCCCCACACACACACGCACACCCACACACACACACGCAGACGCACACGCACACCCACACACACACACGCAGACGCACACACACACCCACACACACACGCAGACGCACACACACACCCCCACACACACACGCACACCCACACACACACACGCAGACGCACAAGCACACCCACACACACACACGCAGACGCACACGCACACACACGCAGACGCACACACACGCAGACGCACAGACACACGCAGACGCACACACACACACGCAGACGCACACACACACCCACACGCACACACACGCAGACGCACACACACGCAGACGCACAGACACACGCAGATGCACACACACACACGCAGACGCACACACACACCCACACGCACACACGCAGACGCACACCCACACACACACGCAGACGCACACACACACCCACACGCACACACGCAGACGCACACGCACACGCAGACGCACACCCACACACGCAGACGCACACCCACACACGCAGACGCACACCCACACACACACACGCAGAAGCACCCACACACCCACACGCAGACGCACACGCACACACACACACGCAGACGCACCCACACGCAGACGCACATGCACACCCACACGCACACACGCAGACGCACACACACACCCACACGCAGACGCACACGCACACCCACACGCACACACGCAGACGCACACACACACCCACACGCACACGCAGACGCACACACACCCACACAAGCAGACGCACACGCACACACACACACGCAGACGCACACACACCCACACGCACACACGCAGACTCACACACACCCACACACGCACACCCACACGCACACACGCAGACGCACACACACCCACACACACACGCAGATGCACACGCACACCCACACGCACACACGCAGACGCACACACACACCCACACGCAGACGCGCACACACGCAGACGCACACACACACACCCACACACACACACGCAGACGCACACGCACACCCACACACACACACGCAGACGCACACACACACCCACACGCACACACGCAGACACACACGCACACACACGCACACGTAGATACACACGCACACACAGCCAGACAGACGCAGCCAGACAGACGCAGCCAGACACACACGCACAGACACACACGCACAGACACACACGCACAGACACGCACAGACACAGATACACACACACAGACACACACACACACCAATGGCAAATTACATAGGCCCAGTAATCTACCAGCCTGCACGTCCTTGGAATGGGTGGGGGGGGGGGGACCAGAGCACCCGGAGGAAACCCACGTAGGTCACGGGGAGAACGTACAAACTCCACATAGGCAGCGCCCGCGGTCAGGATCGAACCCGTACCTCTGGTGAAGTGGGCAGCAGCTCCACCGGCTTGTTCACAGTGATAATAGACAATAGGTGCAGGAGTAGGCCATTTGGCCCTTCGGTCCAGCACTGCCTTTCAGTGGAGTGCGGATGAAGGACACTGTTTCCTTTAGGACCCAGTACAAGAGAGCATCTTACAGAATAAGGAGATTACAGGTCAGCTGGTATTAGCTACAGGGAGAGTTTGGACAGAATTAGAAACATAGAAAATAGGTGCAGGAGTAGGCCATTCGGCCATTCAATATGACCATGGCTGATCATCCAAAATCAGTACCCTGTTCCTGCTTTCTCCCTACATCCCTTGATTCAGTTGGCCCTAAGAGCTAAATCTAACTCTCTCTCGAAAACATCCAGTGAATTGGCCTCCACTGCCTTCGTTGGCAGAGAATTCCACAGATTCACAACTCTCTGGTTGAAAAAGTCTTTCCTCATCTCAGTCCTAAATGGCCCACTCCTTGTTCTTAAACTGTGGCCCCTGGTTCTGGACTCCCCCAACATCGGGAACATTTTTCCTGCATCTAGCCTGTCCAATCTTTTAAGAATTGTAAATGTTTCTATAAGATATCCTCTCATCCTTCTAAACATTAGTGAATACAAGCCCAGTCGATCCATTCTTTCATCATATGTCAGTCACGTCATCCCGGGAATTAACCTGGTGAACCTACGCTGCACTTCCTCAACAGCAAGAATGTCCTTCCTCAAATTTTATATGTTTCTATGTCACAGTTAAAGAATAAGGGAGTAGGCCATTTAAGACTGAGATGAGGAAACACTTTTTCACCCAGAGAGTTGTGAACCTGTGGAATTCTCTGCCACAGAAGGCAGGCATCGGCGGTCACTCGAAACGAATATGACTGTCCTCTTTTGGGAGGTCGCCTGTGCGTGACTTTGTTTAACGTGGGGAGACTGGTGCACAGACAGCCACCCCACGGTCCTTGACAGATCTGGGTCAGGATCCGGTGGCATGGAGACCCTTTTCTGCTGCAGCCTTCATCCGCCTTCCCAGCTGTTGTGACTAAGATCAGCCATCGTCCTCCGCCTGTTCCACCGTTGAGGTCTTGGTCGGATTGCTCTTTGTCAGAGACCTCCCCCTCGACCTTACCGCCATGGGTGGCCCTACCAGGAGCACAGCTCCAGACGGCATCGCTCTCAGGATCTCAGGACCACACAAGCTTCTCCACCACGACAAGGTGACAATCCACGGAGATGACAGGAGGCCAATTCACTGGATGTTTACACGAGAGTTAGATTTAGCTCTTAGGGCTAACGTAATCAAGGGATATGGGGAAAAAGCAGGATACTGATTTTGGATGATCAGCCATGATCAATTTGAAAAGCTGTGCTGGCTCGAATGGCCGACTCCTGCACCTATTTTCTATGTCACCTATTCCTTCTCCCTAGAGATGCTGCCTGTCCCGCAAAGTTACTCCTACATTTTGTGTCTATCTTTGGTGTAAACCAGCATCTGCAGTTCCTTCCTGCACATTTTGGTTGATTGTGTGTTTGCTAATCACGATATCTACGGCACCCCATTCAGTGGTTCCAAGAGAGGATATTTTTTATAATGTTTTTTTCTCTTTAATATTAAAGGGGAAAGATGAATTTGAGCGACAACAAAGGGAACTTCTGGAAAAAGAGAATATAATTAAACAGAATAAAGTGCCTCTGGAACAACATCAGGTATGTTTTGTGATTCATAGTCACAGAGTGATACAGTGTGGAAACAGGCCCTTCAGCCCAACTTGCCCGCACCGACCAACATGTCCCATCTACATCAGTCCCACCTGCCTGCGTTTGGCCCATATCCCTCTAAACCTGCCCTATCCATGTACCTGTCAAACTGTTACTTAAACATTGCGATAGTCCCTGCCTGAATTACTGTACCTCCTCTGATAACTCATTCAATAGATAGTAGGCAATAGGTGCAGGAGTAGGTCATTCGGCCCTTCGAGCCAGCACCGCCATTCAGTGTGATCATGGCTATTTATCCACAATCAGTACCCCGTTTCTGCCTTCTCCCCATATCTCCTGACTCCACTATCTTTTTTAAGTAAGGAAGTTTATTGGCCAAGTATTCACATACAAGGAATTTGCCTTGGTGCTCCGCCCACAAGTAACAACATGACATACAGTGACAGTTACGAATCTCAGAAAACACTAAACATTAATAATAAGGCATTAATGATAAAACACCATTGATCAAGCATATGAACCAAGAAAATACCAGATCAAAGGGAGGCTACAGATTTTTGGCTGTTGTGTAGAGCAACTACTTTAAGAGCTTTATCTAACTCTCTTTTGAAAGCATCCAGAGAACTGGCCTCCACCGCCCCCTGAGGCAGAGAATTCCACAGACTCACAACTCTCTGTGTGGAAAAAGTGTTTCCTCATCTCTGTATCAAACACCCACCACCCTTTGTGTGATAAGGTTACCTCCCAGGTTTCTATTAAATCTTTCCCCCCTCACCTTCAATTTATGTCTGGTTCTCGATTCTCCTACTCTGGGCAAGAAACTCTGTGCGTCGATCCGATCTATTCCTCTCATGATTTTGTACATCTCCATAAGTTCACCGCTCATCTTCCTGCTCTCCAGGGAATACAGACCCAGCCTACTCAACCTCTCCCTGCTGCTCACACCCTCTAGTCCTGGCAACATCCTCGTAAATCCCCTCTGCGCCCTTTCCAGCTTGACAGCATCTTTCCTATAACATGGTGCCCAGAACTGAACACAATACTCTGAATGCGGCCTCAGCAACGTCTCATACAACTGCAACGTGAGCTCCCAACTCCTACGCGCAAGTGTGGGAATGTTTTCTATGTTCAATAATCCGAAGGAAATCATTGGAACCACCACAGATAATGTAAACTCTTCCACGTTGTTACGGGCTGGCACGGTGGCGCAGCAGTAGACTTGCTGCCTGAAGGGCCTGTCCCACTGCGGCCACCTAATTGGCGACTTTAGAAGAGTTTGCCCTCGACTCATACTCACAGCAAGGTCGACACGAGGTCCTAGGAGGTCTTTGTAACTCTCCTTCATGCTCGAGAGTGGCCCCCGCGTACACGAGGCCTCAGCTAGGTCGCGGCGTATTTTTCAACGTGCTGAAAAATGTCCGCGAGTAAAAAAAGGTCGCCATGGAAAAAAACGATATTTTTTTTACTCGTGGGTTTTGTCGAAGTAGGTTGTAGTTGGTCGGCATGTTAGTCGTAGGTAATCGAGGGTAGTCGAAGGTAATCGTAGATAGTCTTCAACTTAGTTGAAGGGAGGTCGAAGGAGGTCGTCTTCACTCTCCACTATTCGGTGTCCAATTTTCCCGAAGCTAGTCGAAGCTAGTCTTCAACATCGTCTAAGGAGGTCGAAGGAGGTCTTCAACATGACATTTTTTCATACTCTCCTAAACCCTTCTAAACTCGCCAATTAGGTCGCCACAGTGGGACAGCCCCTTTACAGCGTCGGAGACCCGGGTTCGATCCCTACTACGGGTGCTGTCTGTACGGAGTTTGTACGTTCTCCCCGTGACCCATCCATTATCTCCAGAGTTGCTGCCTGTCCCGCTAATTTACTCCAGCACTTTATATCTATCTTCAGTATAAACCAGCATCTGCAGCACTGTTTCGGCTCTAAACTAAGATGATCGTGTCTGCAGCGAATACTCTGCCAGTTCAAGATGTGTTGTACTTGTTTGTTTAAAGCACTAAATGTGGGCAGTCACGGTGGCACAGCGGTAGAGTTGCTGCCTCACAGCGCCAGAGACCCAGGTTCGATCCCGACTACGGGTGCTGTCTGTGCGGAGTTTGTACGTTCTCCCAGTGATCCGAGATCTTCCGGTCACCTCCCACACTCCAAAGACGTGCAGGTTTGCATGTGTAAATTGTCCCTAGTGTGCATGGGATAGTGTTAATGTGCGGGGATCGCTGGCCGGCACGGACTCCGTGGGCCCAAGGGCCTGTTTCCGCGCTGTATCTCTAAACTAAACTAAATATGTAAAAATCTGGTAATGTAATACACGCCAGCCCAGTTTTAGCTCCATTGTGTCTCTGCTCGACATGAATGGACCCATTGACACACCCAGGTAATTTAGGAAGCTGTTCCCAGCACAGGTCAATCACATCCTCCTTCCCACGGCGCCCATCACCACGAATAAAACACAGCATGGTATCTCATCCGTAGCGTTGCTGCCTCACAGCGCCAGACACCCCGGTTCCATCCTGACTACGGGTGCTGTCTGTACGGAGTTTGTACGTTCACCCCGTGACCTGCGGGGGTTTTCTCCGGGTGCTCGGGTTCCCTCCCACACTCCAAAGGCGTGCATGTTTGTAGGTTAATTGGCTTGGTATAAATGTAAATTGTCCCCAGTGTGTGTAGGATAGTGTGAGTGTGCGGGGATCGCTGGGCGGCATGTACTCAGTGGGCCAAAGGGCCTATCTCCACGCTGTATCTCTAAACTAAACTAAATACTTAACACACTGACGTGGAAACTTAAATACTTAACCGCCGACCAGCGATCACCCCGTACACTGGCAAGTACAGGAGAAGGCAGGTACAGGATACTGAGTTGGATGATCAGCCATGATCATATTGAATGGCGGTGCTGGCTCGAAGAGCCGAATGGCCTACTCCTGCACCTATTTTCTATGTTTCTATCCGACACGCTGGGGAAAGTTGTTACAACTTTTGCCAAAGCCAATTAACCCAACGTTTCAACATTTCAAGCTTCATGTGGCGGCACGGTGGTGCAGCGGTACAGTTGCTGCCTCACTGCGCCAAAGACCCAGATTCAATCCTGACTACAGGTGCTGTCTGTACGGAGTTTGCAAGTTCTCCCCGTGGCACACAAGAGGCAGGAAACATGTTCCCGATGTTGGGGGAGTCCAGAACCAGGGGCCACAGTTTAAGAATAAGGAGTAAGCCATTTAGAACGGAGACAAGGAAACACTTTTTCACACAGAGAGTTGTGAGTCTGTGGAATTCTCTGCCTCAGAAGGCGGTGGAGGCAGGTTCTCTGGATACTTTCAAGAGAGAGCTAGATAGGGCTGTTAAAAATAGCGGAGTCAGGGGATATGGGGAGAAGGCAGGAACGGGGTACTGATTGAGGATGATCAGCCACGATCACATTGAATGGTGGTGCTGGCTCGAAGGGCCGAATGGCCTACTCGTGCACCTATTGTCTATTATCAACATTATTCCCTTATCATGCATTTATCGATACGCTGGGTCGATAGTAATCATGTATAGTTTTTCCGCAGACTGGTTAATGCTTTTCACTGTACCTCGTGACAATAAATTAAACTAAACTGAAACGGAAACCATAAGTGAAGTCTGATGCTAATTGTGTCACCGTTGTGTTTCAGTTGAACCAGTTCCAGGAACTGGAGAAAGAGGTCACCAAGCCAGTCGAGAACGATTTGTCGAAGTGGAAAGTACGGCATCACGTTCCCCAGAAGAGCAGCAGCCTGGGCCCACAAGACAAACAGCTGCTCGTCTTCTACTCCGAGCAGTGCGAGACCCACTTTGTGACGCTTCTGAACGCCATCGACGCCTTCTTCAGCTCCATCAGCAGCGGGCAGCCCCCCAGAATCTTCGTGGCCCACAGCAAGTTCATCATCCTCAGCGCCCACAAGCTGGTCTTCATCGGGGACACGTTGTCGCGGCAGGCCGTGGCCCAGGATGTGCGCAATAAAGTGTTGAACTACAGCAACCTGCTGTGCGAATTTCTGAAGAGGATCGTCACGGCAACCAAGATGGCCGCCTTGCAGTACCCCAGCACTGCCGCAGTGCAGGACATGGTCGACAAGGTCACTGAACTGTCCTGTCACTCGCACCAGTTCAAAGTCCTTCTACTGCACCTGGCGTCCTTATGAAGGGGGCTCGCAAAGCGCTGGTGTAACTCGGCGGGTCGGGCAGCATCTCTGGAGGAAAAAAAAGACACAAAGTGCTGGAGTAATTCAGCGGGTCAGGCAGCATCTCTGGAGGAAAAAAAAAGACACAGAGTGCTGGAGTAACTCAGCGGGTCAGGCCTCATCTGTGGAGAACATGGATAGGTGACATTTCACAGAGTGCTGGAGTAACTCAGCGGGTCAGGCAGCATCTGTGGAGAACATGGATAGGTGACATTTCACAGAGTGCTGGAGTAACTCAGCGGGTCTGGCAGCATCTGTGGAGAACATGGATAGGTGACATTTCACAGAGTGCTGGAGTAACTCAGCGGGTCAGGCAGCATCTGTGGAGAACATGGATAGGTGACATTTTGGGCCGGGACCCTTCTTCTGATTGTTCAGATATTGTTTTAAAGCAGATTAATTCTGAATCACAAAAGCTATTCTCGTTTTGTAATTGTATTATAAGAACGTGGTGGTTTTAAATTCAACTCTTGTGCAGATTGTTTTTATATTACTACTGTGTTTTTCTTACTATATTTTCATGCTCAAAGTCTGAATGAAAAGAAATGTCGTTCTTTAAATGCTAATCACATGCATATAATATTAAATTATCTAGATTTTAACGTTACCTTAATGACTTTGAATTGTACTCCGCAACCGGTATAATCACACTTTAAGGCATAAACTTATGTTGTACTACTTAAGTTGGCGACGCACATTGTGTGTACGTTAAATCATTTTTAACAACTTCACATTTCAGTATTCCCTGTTGCTCCTTTAGAGTGGTGGAGACATACAGCACAGAAACAGGCCCTTCGGCCCTACTCGTTCACACCGACCCAAGTGCCCCACCTCACTAGGATGGCACGGTGGCGCAGCGATAGATCTGCTGCCTCACAGCGCCAGAGTCCCGGTGTTCCATCCCGACTACGGGCGCTGTCTGTACGTTCTCCCCGTGACCTGCGTGGGTTTTCTCTGAGATCTTCGGTTTCCTCCCACGCTCCAAAGACGTGCAGGTTTGTAGGTTAATTGGCTTGGTGTAAATGTAAATTGTCCCTATGTATGTGTAGGATAGTGTTAGTGTACGGGGGTCACTGGTCAGTGTGACCTGGTGGGCCGAAAGGGATGTTTCCACGTTGTAGCTCTAAACTACACGAAACTAAACCTGCTCACGTTTTACCCATATCTCTCTAAACCTTTCCTATCCAAGAGTGTGAAGAGTGTTTTAGAGTCGAGAGTGTCCCTTCTCCCCATAACCCCCGACACCCGTACTAAGAGGCAGTCACGGTGGTGCAGCGGTAGAGTTGCTGCCTTACAGTGCTTGCAGCGCCGGAGACCCGGGTTCGATCCCGACTACGGGTGCTGTCTGTACGGAGTTTGTACGTTCTCCCCGTGACCCTCGTGGGTTTTCTCTGAGATTTCCGGTTTCCTCCCACACTCCAAAGACGTGCAGGTTTGTAGGTTAATTGGCCTGGTAGAAATTCAAATAGTCCCTATTGTGTGTGTAGGGTAATGTTAAGCAGGATTTAGTTACTATGCAACAAATAGCTGGAATAAACTTCCTGAAGATTTAAGACTTGCCTCAACTTTGACCACTTTTAAAACAAGACTGAAAACTTTTATGTTTACTTTAGCTTTCAGCGAAATCTTAACTACATTGCACTTTTAACTTTTGCACTTTTTATAATGCATTTTTAATTTTGCTTTTCTTTTCTTTTAGTTCTTCTATTTTATTTCATTTTATTATTTCATTTATTGTATGACATGTCTTTATGTGAAGCACTTTAAGTCTGCCTCGTGTATGAAATGTGCTATATAAATAAAGTTGCCTTGCCTAAGGTGCGGGGAACGCTGGTCGGCGCTGACCCGCTGGGCCGGAGGGCCTGTTTCAGTGATAGATAGTATGATTGTAAAATTGTCCCTAGTGTCCTGTAGGGTAGTGTTAGTGTGCGGGGATCGCTGGTCGGCGCGGACCCGGTGGGCCGAAGGGCCTGTTTCTGCGCTGCATCTCTAACCTAAACCAGTCAAAAGACAAGCAGAGAATGAAGGTCTCTGGATCATATGCAGGCAGATGAGATTAATTTAAGTTGGCGTCATGTTTAGCGGGGACATTGTGACCCAAAGGGCCTGTCCCTGTGCTGCACTGTTTGTTCTTTGTTCGATAGCAAAGAGTATCAGTGTGCTGAACACCAACAATAATCCATTTGTTAATTCATCACCCCGCCATCTTGCACACAGCTCCATCTCCTAATGTCCGGCTGACTAGATATTCAAAACCTACGTTTATGCCACTTGAAGTCCTTGTTCAAGATTTATCGGATGATGAATAATCCACTACAGATTGCCTTGTGTGGATGCAGATGAAAGTTGCAATCTGTGCTGTAAAGTTTGAGACCACGTAAGGCCCTGTTGTGACTAGCACAAAGAAAACACGTCCGACATCTTGTCAGTAAGATTTAATCTGAACAACCCACGGAAACGTCTCCAAGGTCACCTGACCTCAATCATGAGGCACAGGCATTTATATTAAAGGGGCGCTGGCATTTATATTACATATACATCACATCTCCCCCTTCCCTTAAATTACCTCACATCTCCCCCTTCAACGTTGGGGTCAAAACTAATAACTTGAACCTTTAATCAATTTAATGTGGATAAAGTACCACAAATAACACAGTGCTCTTCATACTACAAAACTATTAAATAATTGCCCAACTATTTTACATAACAAGTCGAGTTGGGGGTTTTGACAATCGCCCACTTCTCGTGCAAGTCATATTTCCAACTCGTTCTGTGTTGTGTTTCTGTTGTGTGCGAGTGTGGCTTGGCTCGCTTTGAGCCGATTCCCCCACCACAGAACCTTGTGATGCGGCCTGTGATAGTTCTCTTGAGTCTGGGAGACTAGCTCCTTCTGGGAGAGGGGCTCCTCCTTGTGGGAGAGTGTTCACACATGTCTGCTGCGTGTTGCCAGGGCATGGCTTAGCTGCTTCGTGCGCAGGTCGTATGTCCTTCCTGTGTCTGCGGAACTCAGTACCACTCGGTGTAGAGATGACGTCGCTCCGAGGGGACAGGTTTTCTCTTGCAATCCGGCCACGTTGCCACTCGGTCGGTTTGGCATGAAACCACACCTGTTGTTCCAGGCGCGGCAGCGGCTCGGCGCTTGCCTTCTCATTGAAGTATGCTGCCTGTTTTTCTAGCCGGACGGCCAGTTGTGGTCCCGTGGGAGGGACATGATGAGACAGTAAGAGTGATAGAGGCGATGGCAATTTGCTTCTTAACAGTCTACTGTTCGGCTGCTGCTTCAGCTATCAGACACATGTCACTACATTTTTCCAGTGTTAAATGATCGCATTGTAGTAGTTTTTCCCGGAGCGGCCGGCTGGTGATGCCGCAGACAATTCTGTCCCGCAGCAATAAACCTACAAACCTGCACGTCTTTGGAATGTGGGAGAAAACCGGAGCATCCGGAGAAAACCCACGCAGGTCAAGGGGAGAACGTACAAACTCCGTACAGACAGCACCCGTAGTCGGGATCGAACCCGGGTCTCTGGCGCTGTGAGGCAGCAAAACCACCGCTGCGCCACCGTGCCGCCCTGCTTGATGTCAGCCTATTGCTCGACGAGTCTGAAGAATAGCTCTACCAATTTAAGCTTCCCCCCCCAGGCCAACGAGATTGAATGAAGTGTTTGATGTGTCTGAATCTCACAGATAGACACAATCATATGTTGATAGAATGGAGCGGCTGGGCTTGTACACTATGGAATTTAGAAGGATAAGAGGGTACCTTATTGAAACATACAAGATTATTAAGGGTTTGGACACGCTAGAGGCAGGAAACATGTTCCCGATGTTGGGGGAGTCTCAGTCTCGGGTAGAGACCGATGTCGGGAGCTCCAAACGACACAGAAGGTTTCGACCAGCCCCAACCTGGGGTCAGATCGCGGAGGCGCTGACATCCCCCCGATGCAGGAGCGTGATCACCCCGACGCGGAGGGCCCAAACAGCGCCGGCTACGGCAGCCAAGATGGTCCCGTCAACGGAAGGCTCGAGGCCCCCGACCGCGGGAGAACAAAGAAGGGAAGAGATTGAACTTTTTTTTTTCCGCCTTCCATCACAGTGAGGCATGTGGAGGAGTCACTGTGGTGGATGTTCATGTTAAAATGTATTTTGTGTGTTCTGTTGCTTTTTATTGGTATGACTGTACGGTAAATTAAATTCCTCGTATGTTGCAAAACATAACTTGGCTAATAAAGTAATATTATGATTATAATTATTATGATACAACTATATCAGCATCCTTTTTGAGGATGCTTCTTCCCCCCCTCCCCCCCCCCCCCCCCCCCCCCCCCACCTCCGCAGTTCAGGAAATCCTCCAAGGTGATCGTGGACAGCGCGCAGAGCCCTCTGCTGCCTGGCGCCGTGACTTAAGGGCTGCCAGATGTAAATTGCTCCTAGTGTAGGCGGTGCTGGCTCGAAGGGCCGAATGGCCAGATCCTGCACCTATTGTCTATTGTATTGGGAGTGGATGAGAAAGTAGTATAACAGAACTAGTGTGAACGGGTGATTGCTGGACGGCATGGACTCGGTGGGCCGAATGGGCCTATTTCCACGCTGTATCTCCAAACTCAGTTTCACTGCAGGAGAAGAACAGATATCTGAAGTCAAAGACCTTCATTAATTTGTTGTCTTGTTCTGATTAGATGCTGTGTTTATCACCATAGTGTACTGTGTTTAGATTAGTTTCGTTTTTGTTAGTTTAGAGATACAGCACGGACTTCGGCCCACCGAGACCTCGCCGGCCAGCGATCCCCCTGTACACTCGCGCTATCCTACACACACTAGGGACAATTTACAATTTTACTGAAGCCAATTGACCTACAAACCTGTGCGTCTTTGGAGTGGGGGAGGAAACCGGAGCACCCGGGGAAAACCCACGCAGGTCACGGGGAGAACGTGCAAACTCCGTGCAGGCAGCACCCGTAGTCAGGATGGAATCCGGGCCCTGTGAGGCAACAACTCTACCGCTGCACCACCGTGCTGCATGGGTATCTAAACTCTAAACACATCTTCACTGTGTGAGCAGAAAAGATATCTTAAGGGCCTGTCCCACTTGCACGACCTAATTCACAACCTTTTTTACTCGTGGACATTTTTCATCAGGCTAGACAAAACGCCCCGACCTATTTGATGCCACGAGTACCTACGGCTAGCATCACGACCTACCTACGACCTCGTGACGACCATGCTGCGAGTATGAGTCAAGGGCAAACTCGGCAGAGGTCGTGAATTAGGTCGTGAAAGTGGGACAGGCCCTTAAGTCAATGAGTTCATCAGTTCATGTGATAGGAGCAGAATTAGACCATTCGGCCCATCAAGTCTACTCCGCCATTCAACCTGATCCATCTTTCCCTCTCAACCCTATTCTCCTGCCTTCTCCCCGTAACCCCTGACACCCATACTAATCGAGAATATATCTGTCTCTGCCTTATAAAATATCCATTGACGTGGCCTCCACAGCCTTCTGTGGCAATGAGTTTTTCATGAGCGTATTTATTTTTTTTTGTTCTGAACAGTTGCAGTGTTTATCACCACCGTGTCCTGTGTCCCAGAAGATATTTCTCAGAATAGAATGGAACATTCTGTTATTAACTGTGACACTCTGTGACCAACTAATAATAATGAACAGAAGACTAAACCAAATTAATAGGAAATGTGAACATTTTTTCCAGTGTGGGTTGTTCATTAGGTTTATAATAATAATAATAATAAATTTTATTTATGGGCGCCTTTCAAGAGTCTCAAGGACACCTTACAAAAATTGAGCATGTAGAGGAAAAACATGTAAGGGGAATGAAATAAATAGTAGAGACATGACTAGTACACAAAGTAAAGACAGAATTCAATACAAAACACAGTATGAGGCAATTAATGCACAGATGAAAAGGGACGGGGACGTGGGGCTAAGGATAGGCAGAGGTGAAGAGATGGGTCTTGAGGCGGGACTGGAGGATGGTGAGGAACACGGAATTGCGGATCAGTTGGGGGAGGGAGTTCCAGAGCCTGGGAGCTGCCCTGGAGAAGGCTCTGTCCCCAAAACTGCTGAGGTTGGACTTGTGGATGGAGAGGAGACCGGCTGATGTGGATCTGAGGGACCGTGAGGGTTGGTAGGGGGAGAGGAGGTCAGTGAGATATGGGGGGGCCAGATGGTGGAGGGCTTTGTAGGTGAGGACCATGATTTTGTAGGTGATCTGGTGGGAGATGGGAAGCCAGTGAAGTTGTTTGAGGACTGGAGTGATGTGATGCCAGGATTTGGTGTGGGTGATGAGTCGGGCGGCTGCGTTCTGGACCAGTTGGAGTCGGTTGATGTAGCTGGAGCTGATGCCAAGGAGAAGTGAGTTGCAGTAGTCCAGTCGGGAGGAGATGAAGGCATGGATGAGTCTTTCAGCAGCGGGCGGTGTGAGAGAGGGTCTGAGTTTGGCGATGTAAATATAGAGTTGTACAGCATGGTAACAGGCCATTCGGCCCAACTGGTCCATGCTGACCAAGATGCTCCATCTAAGCTAGTCCCATTTGTCCACTTGGTTCTTCTCCTGCCAAACCTTTCCTGTCCATGTACCTTCTGAACCTTCTGAATTTTGTAGTCGGCATATCGCCAACTTGGACAATTTTACAATTTTTTTTATCAAGCCAATTAACCTACAAACCTGTACATCTTTGGAGTGTGGGAGGAAACCGAAGATCTCAGAGAAACTCCACGCAGATCACGGGGAGAACATACAAACTCCATACAGACAGCACCCGTAGTCAGGATCAAACCCGGGTCTCTGGCGCTGCATTTTGCTGTAAGGCAGTAACTCTGCCGCTGCCCAGTCCAGTTGCCCTTAATGGGGCAGTTACAGTACCACATTACATATATTTTGTCGTATCCCCCTTCTCTGCCTCCGTCTGCGCTGAGGCCTAATGGCGGAGCTGGCGACCTCGAGACTCCGGAGGCAGCCAGTCAGGACTTGCTCTGGGCTCGCTCCCGTGAGGGCGGCCCAGCTCGGGGCTGGAACGGCGCTCCCGTGAGGGGCTGTGACGCTCCCGTGAGGGCGGCCTGGCGAGGGGCTGAGACTCTCCCGTGAGGGGCTGTGGCGCTCCCGTCGGAGCGGCCCATCCCGAGGGTGGAATGGCGCTCCCGTCGGAGCGGCCCAGCCCGAGGTGGAATGGCACTCCAGTCGGAGCGGCCCAGCTGGAGGGAGGAATGGCACTCACGTGAGGGCGATCCGGCTCGGGGCTGGAACGGTGCTCCGGTGGCTGGGACGGCGTTCTGGCGGCTATGACCTGAGTCCGGGGTTGAGCCGCGGGCCAGCGGCTGCGTCCGCTGGACTGGAGGGCGGCAGCTTCGACCACCCCGGGTCGCGGTGTTTGAGCCGGCCCGTTTGCGGGGTTCGGTGAGCCGCGGGACTGTTTGTGCCATCGCCCGGTGGGGAAACGCCTCAGCGCAGAGGGAGAAGAGGAGGGAAGAGACTGCAGCCCTAAGATTTTTGCCTCCACCACAGTGAGGAGGTGCTTGGAGGACTCACTGTGGTGGATGTTAATTTGTGTTTATTGTTGTTTATTATTGTATGATTGTATGTATGACTGCAGGCACGAAATTTCGTTCAGACCGTAAGGTCTGAATGACAATAAAGGAATTCAATTCAATTCAATTCAATTACAAGTTCACTGGTGATAGGAGTAGAATTTAGGCCATTCGGCCCATCTAGTCAACTCCGCCATTCAATCATGGCTGATTTCTGCCTCCTAATCCCATTTTCCTGTTTTCTCTCCATAACTCTTGACACAATAATACTTTATTAGCCAAGTATGTTTCGCAACAAACGAGGAATTTCATTTACCAAGTCAGTCATACAAATAAAAAGCAACGGAACACACAAAACACATTTTAACATGAACATCCACCGCAGTGACTCCTCCACATTCCTCACTGTGATGGAAGGCAAAAAAAAAAATTCAATCTCTTCCCTTATAATTAAAAAAATTGTCCAAAATATCCACTGACCTGGCCTCCACAGCCCTATGTGGCAATCAGTTCCACAGATTAACTACCGTCTGATGGTGTGCGTTTTCACACTTCTGTACCTCTTGCCTATATTCTGAATCATATCCCAGAACCAGGGGCCACAGTTTAAGAATAAGGAGTAAGCCATTTAGAACGGAGACGAGGAAACACCTTTTCTCACAGAGAGTGGTGAGTCTGTGGAATTCTCTGCCTCAGAGGGCGATGGAGGCCGGTTCTCTGGATGCTTTCAAGAGAGAGCTAGATAGGGCTCTTGAAGATAGCGGAGTCAGGGGATATGGGGAGAAGGCAGGAACGGGGTACTGATTGGGGATGATCAGCCATGATCACATTGAATGGCGGTGCTGGCTCGAAGGGACGAATGGCCTACTCCTGCACCTATTGTCTATTGTTTATTGTCTATTCTATGTTATCCCATTTTCTCATCCACAAAGGGGCAAATCTTCAGAAGCCAATTAACTTACAAACCCGCACGTCTTATAATGTGGGAGGAAACCAGAGCACCTGGGGGGGGGGGGCGGAAACCCACGCGGTCACAGGGATAACGTACAAACTCCGTACAGGCAGCACCCGAGGTCAGGATCGAACCCGGGTCTTTGGCGCTGTGAGACAGCAACTTTACCGCTGCACCGCCCGCAGACTTGGTTTAATGTACAGCCCAGATATTGTGGGCCGAAGAGCCTGTTCTTGTGCTGCGCTGTGCTTATGTTCTATGGAACAAGTGCAGTAACAGTTGTTCGTCACGGTGGCACTGCGGTAGAGTTGCTGCCTCACAGCACCAGAGACCCGGGTTCCATCTCGGCCACGGGTGCTGTCTGTATGGAGTTTATTCGTTCTCCCCGTGACCTGCGTGGGTTTTCTCCGAGATCTTCGATTTCCACCCACATTCCGAAGATATGCAGGTTTGTAAGAATTGGCTTGGTATAAATGTAAATTGTCGCCAATGTGTGTAGGATAGTGTTAGTGTGCGGGGATCGCTGGTCTGTGTGGACTCAGTGTGGAAACAGGCCCTTCAAATCCTCTCGCAATGAAGGCCAACATGCCATTAACTTTCTTCACTGCCTGCTGTACCTGCATGCTTACTTTCAGTGACTGGTGTACAAGCACACCCAGGTCTCGTTGCACCTCCCTTTCTCCTAATCTGACTGCCATCCAGATACTAATCTGCCTTTGTGTTCTTGCCACCAAAGTGGATAACCTCACATTTATCCACATTATACTGCATCTGCCTTGCATCTGCCCACTCACCCAACCAGTCCAAGTCACTCTGCGGCCTCATAGCATCCTCCTCCCAGCTCACACTGCCACCCAGCTTTGTGTCATCCGCAAACTTGGAGGCCATTCGGCCCATTGAGACTACACCGCCATTCACTTGTGAGGTGGCCACCCACATGTTCTTTAAGATATAAAATCACAGCATCCATGGGATATTCGTGTGATCAGAGCCTGTTTTGCACAATCAATCACTCTGCGTAAAGAATTTAGTTGAACAAAAGAGGAAAATGCCTGCAATTTCTTTTAAGACTCAAATTGCCTGCAGCTGAGCCCAGAAGATTCATTTTGAAAGACGGCAAGTTTGGAATTGGAAGGCTTGCAATTTTATGTGTAGCAGATGTCCTCAATGTATATAACCTTAAAGCTGGCTGCTTTTAAAGAAAAAAGACAATTCTTCGGTCTTACTGCCAAGGTGCACCAATCCTATTTTTCTCCCTTCATGTGAGACCTGCTGTTTTTTTTGTTTTGAAGTGGTTTTCTCTGCCTGACCAGTTATAGAGTCATACAGTGTGGAAACAGGCCCTTCGGCCCGACTAGCCCACACTGACCAACATGTCCCAAAGCGAATGGCATGTTGGCCTTTATAACAAGAGGAATCGAATATAGGAGCAAAGAGGTCCTTCTGCAGTTGTACAGGGCCCTAGTGAGACCACACCTGGAGTATTGTGTGCAGTTTTGGTCCCCTAATTTGAGGAAGGACATTCTTGCTATTCAGGGAGTGCAGCGTAGGTTTACAAGGTTAATTCCCGGGATGGCGGGACTGTCATATGCTGAGAGAATGGAGCAGCTGGGCTTGTACACTCTGGAGTTTAGAAGGATGAGAGGATATCTCATTGAAACATATAAGATTGTTAAAGGTTTGGACACGCTAGAGGCAGGAAACATGTTCCCGATGTTTGGGGAGTCCAGACCAGGGGCCACAGTTTAAGAATAAGGAGTAAGCCATTTAGAACGGAGACGAGGAAACACTTTTTCTCACAGAGAGTGGTGAGTGTGGAATTCTCTGCCTCAGGTTCTCTGGATGCTTTCAAGAGAGAGCTCGATAGGGCTCTTAAAAATAGCGGAGTCAGGGGATATGGGGAGAAGGCAGGAACGGGGTACTGGTTGTGGATGATCAGCCATGATCACATTGAATGGCGGTGCTGGCTCGAAGGGCCGAATGGTTTACTCCTGCACCTATGGTCTATTATCTACACTAGTCCCATCTGCCTGCGTTTGGCCCATATCCCTCCAAATCTGTCCTATCCATGTACCTGTCTTAAACGTCAGGATAGTCCCTGTCTCAACTACCTCCTCGTTGCATACACCCACCATGTTTTGTGTGAAAATGTTACCCTTCAGGTTCCTATTAAATCTTTCTCCCCCTCAACTATATTCTGCCCTGTGAATCATCCCCACTGCTCTACCTATTGTAGGTGAGTTTGCACGTGTGCGGGTGTCAGGGGTTATGGGAAGAAGGCAAGAGAATGTGGTTAGGAGGGAGAGATAGATCAGCCATGATTGAATGTCGGTGTACACTTGATGGGCCGAATGGCCTAATTCTGCTCCTGTCACTTATGACATTGTAACCATATGATCTCTAAATTAAACCTAGCAGCACAGTGGCGCAGGGGTGGAGTTGTTACCATGCAGAACTTGCAGCGCCGGAGACCCGGGTTCCATCCTGACTACAGGTGCTGTCTGAGGGAGAGGGGCTCTGTCCTGTGCATGGCTGCCCAGCCAGCAGCTGTCCGTCTTTTCATCTCTCTTTTTTTTTTTTTTAGTTAGTTAGTTAAAGTGTTTTTGTTCTGGAGGTCTAGACTTTTTTATGTGGGGGGTGGGGGGGGGGGGGGGGGGGAAACTATCTTTCAGGGTCCCTACCTGGTCGGAGAGGCAGCTTTTCTCCGGGCTGCAGTTTCGACCCGTCCTCGCGGCCTACCAGCGGGCCTGGAGCGGTGTTTCCTGTCGGGGACCGCCCCGAACCACGGCTTCGGCAGCGGCACAGCGCTGGAGCGCTATCGTGGAGCGGAGCGGGCGATGCCTTGCCCGGGTCGCCGCGCTGGAGACCGCCGGTGAGCTGAGACCGCCGGGAACAACATCGCGGAGCTGCGGGACTGTGGAGCGGCCGGCCGTGGGCAGCGGCGCTGTACTTTACATCGGGAGCCTGGGATCTCTCGATGAGATCGCCAGTAGTGGAGCTCCAACCGGCGCGGCCTTGTTGGCTTCGGAAGCCGCGGCCTCCAGTACGAAAGCGGCCGTTCCAGGTGTCCCAAGCCGCTGTGAGGATTCTCCCGACGCCGGAGCACCATCACCCGGCGAGAACTGCCTGGAACATCGGGCCTCCGTGGAGGCAACTGTGGAGGCCTCAATGGGCCCGACTATGGGTGAACTGGGGTTGGGGACTGGACTTTGTGCCTTCCCTCATAATGGGAACCATTGTGGGGGGATGTTCTTTATGTTTAAATCTCTTATTAATGTTATGTCTGTATTCTTTCTTTATGTGCTGCATGGCAAGAAGCATTTCACTACACCTAGGTGTATGTGACCATTAAAATAACCTTTGAACCTTTGAACTGAGTTTGTACGTTCTCCCCGTGACCTGCGTGGGTTTTCTCCGAAATCTTCTGTTTCCTCCCACACTCCAAAGTCGGACAGGTTTGTCGGTTAATTGGCTTGGTGTAAGTGCAAATTGTCCCTAGTGTGTGTAGGATAGTGTTAGTGTGCGGGGATCGCTGGTCGGCACGGACTCGGTGGGCTGAAGGGCCTGTTTCCGGGCTGTATCTCTAAATTAAATTAAAAGAGTTTCTCTCTTTTTTGTATGGCTTTGTAAATATTTGATTAATGTATAAATGTAAATAATTTGGTGTAGATATAGCAGCTGATGTACATAGGGTGTACATATAGCTGCTAAATTTGTATAAGATAATTATAAGTAGTTGAATAAGGGGTGGGAATTAATAAGCTTTGGCTTCTTCCTGCTCATTTTCGGACACATACGATTTCATTTATTTATAGATATTGTTTATGACATTTTATAAATATTCTTGTTTTGTTTTTTGTATGCTGTTTCACACTTGCTTTTTATTCTTTTATTCTGTTCGAAATAAAGAATTAATAATAAAAAAAACGTTTATAATCAATAAATCAAGGTCCCACACATCTTTCCTGAGAATATACCTTATCTATTTCTCAAAGCAGCTAACCTTGTGCATGCTGGATAGTTTGCAAAGTTTGCGGCTTTGCCTCGAATGGCCTACTCCTGCACCTATTGTCTATTGTCTATTGACTGCTTATTGTGTGAAGAAACACACTAGAATGTGGTTTATCACCGATGCGTGTGAAATGGAAAGGATTCTGTTTCAGAACTGTTGTAACATGTATGTGGTTGGATTTTACTTCTTGTGCAAGAGATGTGAACACTAGTTCTGCCCTCTCCAATGTCAGCACATCCTTCCTCAGATATCGGGCCCTAAACTGATCACAACATTCTAAATGTTGTCTGACCAGCGCCTTATAAACCGTCAGCATTACATCCAAAATAGACACAAAATGCTGGAGTAACTGGGCCAGCACGGTGGCGCAGCAGTAGAGTTGCTGCCTTACAGCGCCAGAGACCCGGGTTCGATCCTGACTACGGGCGCTGTCGGTACAGAGTTTGTACCTTCTCCCCGTGACCTGCGTGGGTTTTCTCAGAGATTTTCGGTTCGCTCCCACACTCCAAAGACGTGCAGATTTGTAGGTTAATTGGCTTGGTGTATGTATATATTGTCCCGTGCGTGTGTAGGATGGTGTTAGTGTGCGGGGATCGCTGATCGGCGCGGGCCCGGTGGGCCGAAGGGCCTGTTTCCGTGTTGTATCTCTAAACTAAACTGAACTAAACTCAGCGGGATAGGCAGCATCTCTGGAGAGAAGGAATGGGTGACGTTTCGGGTCAAGACCCTTCATCACTGATAGTCACATGTCTGATCTTCAGACGGAAGAAGGGCGCTGACCCGCAACAACACCATTCCTTCTCTCCAGAGATGCTGCCTGTCCCGCTGAGCTACTCCAGCATTTTGTGTCTATCTTCAGTGTAAAGCAGCATCTGCAGTTCCTTCCTGCAGCATTATGTTGCTGTGTTGTGAAATCTCACTGCACTGTACTAAACTGCAGGCTGCATCATGAATTTAGGCCAGAATGTTTTACATCCCAAATAAAATGGAGAGGAAAGGTTGAGAGGGATATGGGCCAAATGCAGGCTTATTGACAGACGTAGAGTCATACAGCGTGGAAACAGGACCTTCAGCGCAACTTGCCCACACCGACCAACATGTCCCATCTACACTAGTCCCACCTGCCCGCGTTTGGCCCATATCCCTCTAAACCAGTCCTACCCATGTACCTGTCTCAATATCCGATTATATATAGTTCCAAGGCCTCCAACAAGGTGCATGGGAGGTCAGGACCGCTCTCTAGTTGGTGAGAGGACGGTTCAGTTGCCTGATAACAGCTGGGAAGGAACTGTTCCTGAATCTGGAGATGTGCGTTTTCACACTTCTGTACCTCTTGCCCGATGGGAGAGGGGGGAAGAGAGAGTGGCCAGGGTGCGACTGGTCCTTGATTATGCTGCTGGCGTTGCCGAGGCAGCGTGAGGTGTAGATGGAGTCAATGGAAGGGAGGTTGGTTTGTGTGATGGTCTGGGCTGCGTCCACAATTCTCTGCGATTTCTTGCCGTCTTGGATGGAGCTGTTCCCAAACCGTGCTGTGATGCGTACCGATAAAATGCTTTCTCTACGAAACTGAAACGAAATGACATTGAGCAGGGAAGTAACAAGATGTGTTGTGACTTTAATATATTTGGAAATTGTGGTCAGATACAGATGTTTCAGGAGGAAATTCCAGAGTTTCGGACCACCCAGCCTTCATCAGGAATTCTCTGATGTTTCAGCCCAAGAGCATGAATCTTCATTTTCAAATGAACTCAGTTTGGAATGGCCGTAAATGTGCCTGGTATCTGTTTAGTTTTGTATAAACATATCGCTCAGTCTGAATGTGTAGGAAGGAACTGCAGATGCTGGTTTAAACCAAAGATAAACACAGAATGCTGGAGTAACTCAGCAGGACAGGCAGCATCGGGTGACGTTTCTGATCGAGACTGAACAAGGGTCTCGACCCGAAACGTCGCCCATTCCTTCTCTCCAGACCTGACTCGCTGTTACTCCTGCATTTTGTGTCAATCTTTGGTGTAATACAGCGTCTGCAGTTCCTTCCTACAGCATGGAAATAGGTCCTTCAATCCCATTAATAAGGTCACAAGTGATAGGAGTAGAATTAGGCCATTCGGCCCATCAAGTCTGCTCCGCATTTCAATCACGGCTGATCTATCTCTCTTACCTAACTCCATTCTCCTGCCATCTCCCCATAACCCCTGACACCTGTACTAATCAAAAATCTATCTCTCTCTGCCTTAAATATATCTACTGACTTGGATACTACAGCCTTCTGTGGCAAAGAATTCCAGATTCACCACCCTCTGACTAAATAAATTTCTCCTCATCTCCTTTCTAAAAGAACGCCCTTTAATTCTGAGGCTGTGACCTCTAGTCCTAGACTCTCCCACTAGTGGAAACATCCTCTCCACATCCACTCTAACCAGGCCTTTCATTATTCTGTACGTTTCAATGAGGTTCCCCCTCATTCTTCTAAACTCCAGTGAATTCACGCCCAGTGCCGACAAACGCTCATCATAGGTTAACCTACTCATTCCTGGAATCATTCTTGTAAATCTCCTCTGGACCCTCTCCAGAGCAAGTACATACTTCCTCAGATATAGGGCTCAAAATTGCTCACAATATTCCAAATGTGGCCTGACCAACGCCTTATAGAGCCTCAACATTGATTTAGAATACAAGCCCTCTTGAAATAAATGCTAGCATTGAGTTTGCTTTCTTTACTACCGATTCGACTTGCAGATTAACTTTTTGCGAATCCTGCACCAGCACTCCCAAGTCCCTTTGAACCTCCAAATTCTGGATTCTCTCCCATTTAGGAAATAGTCTCCGCCTTTATTCCGATGACCAAAATACATGACTCCACACTTTGCTACACCATATTCCATGTGCCACTTCTCTGCCCACTCTCCTAACCTGTCCAAGTCCTTCTGCAGAGTCCCTGCTTTCTCTACACTACCTGCCCTTCAACCTATTTCGTACCATCTGCAAATTTGGCCACAAAGCTTAAGATGGACCATCGAGTCTACACCAACCATTGGTCACACAGCTGGACCATCCCATCACCAACTAGAGAGCAGACCTGAACTACCATCTCATAGAGTCATAGTCACAGAGATATACAACATGTAAACAGGCCCTTAGGTCCAACTTGCCCACACCGGCCAGCATGTTCCATCTACACCAGTCCCACCTGCCTGTGTGTGGCCCATATCCCTCGAAACCCATCCTATCCATGTACCTACCATGTGGATTGGCGCGGCCTTTCCTGCCGGAGACCGGCCAGAGCTTCAACTTCAGCAGCAGCACTGGATTCCATCGCGGAGCGAGCAATGCCTTACTGGGGTCCCTGTGTTGGAGCTTAGTGCTGGGACTGCCGACTTTGACGCCGTGAAGCTGTGGTCTGCGGAGCCCCCAGCCGCGGGCGGCGCTGACTTTGACATTGTGGAGCCTGGGATCCTTGCCGGGTTCGCTAGCGTTGAATCTCCGCCCAGCTCAGGACTGTGGACTTCGGGAGCCGCCATCTCCGGCAGGAAGCGGCCGATTCGGAGGCTCCGGGCCACTGACAGTGTTCTTCCATTCGAGGGCCTGAAACATCGGGCTGCCATAGCGGCGACTGTGGAGGCCTCAACAGGCCCCGACCACGTGTGAACAGAGGCAGTGGACTGAACTTTGCTGCCTTCCCTCACAGTGGGAAATGTTGATTCCGCTGTGGGGGCGTGTTTTTTATGTTTTATGTTAAATTCTAAAGTGTTTTGTTTATCTTATTTGTGTGCTGCATGGCAACTCAAATTTCACTGCACCAATTGTCCTTTGCACTGTCTCAATGGTTCTTAAATGTTGCGCTAGTCCCTGCCTCAACTACCCGCTGGAGGTAATTGAGTCTGTGCATTTCTGTATCGGCACGGTGGCGCAGTGGTAGAGTTGCTGCCTTGCAGCAGCAGAGACCAGGGTTCGATCCCGACTACGGGTGCTGTCGGTACGGACTTTGTCCCTGCCTTCCTCAACTACCTCCTTCGACAGCACATTCCATACACGCACCACCCTAAAAAAGTTACCCCTTAGGTTCCTAGTAAATCTTTTATCAAACTTTATCTTGCACCAGACGTTAAGGACTTTATTATGTATCTGTACACAGTGGACGGCTTGATTGTAATTATAGTCATTTTGTTGACTTGTTAGCACGCACGTGGCAATAATAATAAACAAAACTCAACACTAGTTCTATATTATCCCAGTTTCACATCCACTTCCTACACGCTAGAGGTGATTTACAGAGACCAATTAATCTACAAACCCTATTGTCTTTGGAGTGTGGGAGGAAACCGGAGCACCTGGATAAAACCCACGCAGGTCACAGGGAGAATGTACAAACTCCGCACAGACAGAACCGTTAGTCAGGATCGAACCCGGGTCTCTGGTGCTGTGTGGCAGCAAACTCTACCGCTGCTCCACCGTGCCACCCTGCAGTGGTACAGTCACTGCCTCACAGCGCCAAAGACCCGGGTTCGATCCTCACCCCAGGAGTTTGCACATTTTCCTCCGAGAGCTCTGATTTCCTCCATCGCTCCAAAGACGTGCAGGTTTGTTGGTTGGTTGACTTCGGTAAAATTGTCCTTAGTGTGTGTGTGTGTGTGATAGTGTTAATGTGCGGGGGTCGTTGGTCGGCACAGACTCGGTGGGCTGAAGGGCCTGTTTTCACGTTGGATCTCTAAACTACGCAACTATACTAAACATGATGGAATGGTGGAGCAGTTTCGATGGGCCGAATGGCCTATTTCTGCTCCTACATTTTATGGTCTTATGATTCTATTCAAATTGTTTTGCAGATTCTGCAATATACAAGGTCTAAATCTGTACTTTGATGACTAAACAAAAATCAATAACCACAACTATTTGCAATATCATAGACCTTAACATTTCATTATTGCTGACACCAATGCTGTATTATTTGCATGTTTTTCCGGGTATGTTTCACAAGTGGGTTGGCACGGTGGCACAGCGGTAGAGTTGCTGCCTCACAGCGCCAGAGACCTGGGTTTAATCCTGACATCTGAAAACGGGTCGACTGTAATCATGTATTGTCTTTCCGCTGACTGGTTAGCACGCAACAAAAGCTTTTCACTGCACTGGACTAAACTAAACCCTTAGGGGCGGCACGGTGGCACAGCAGTAGAGTTGCTGCCTTGCAGCGCCAGAGACCCCGGTTCAATCCTGACTACGGGTGCTGTCTGTGTGGAGTTTGTACTTTCTCCCCGTGATCGCGTGGGTTTTCTCCAAGATCTTCAGTTTCCTCCCACACTCCAAAGACGTACAGGTTTATAGTTTAATTGGCTTGGTGTACGTGTAAATTGTCCCGAGCGTGTGTAGGGTAGTGTTAGTGTGCGGGGATCGCTGGTCGTGCTGACTCGGCGGGCCGAAGGGCCTATTTCCATGCTGTATCTCTGAACTAAAACAAAAACTCTACAAGTTTAAATGAATGAATTGCAGTTTCTTATCAGATTTTAAACTGTGCGCATTTTATTTTAAACCATCTGTGTGGAGTTTGCACACTCTCCCTGTGACCGCGTAGGTTTTCTCCGGGTGCTCCAGTTTCTTCTCACTTCACAGTTGTAATTTCTACATGGTGAAACCAAAATGTATAAAAAATGGCCTTTAATAAAATCTGACAATGTGCACCTTAACCACATGTGATTTTTTTTCTATTACAAATCTCAAAATGTTGGCGTACAGAGGCAAATAAATAAATAATGGGTCTTTGTCCCAAACATTATGTTCAGCACTGCTCTCTGGTTGTGGTAGGATGATTCAGTTGCCTGATAACAGCTGGGAAGAAACTGTCCCTAATTCTGGAGGTGTGCGTTTTCACACTTCTGTACCTCTTGCCCGATGGGAGAGGGGAGAAGTGGGAGTGGCCAGGGTGCGACTGGTACTTGATTGTGCTTCTGGCCTTGCCGAACTTATATATTATCTGATCTTATACTAGAAGCAACTAAATGCATCCTGTCATGTGATCGTTTTTGTGGTCTTGATAAAAGCAATGACAAGAACTGTTTCAGCAGCTTTTGGCCTGCACTTAGACTGTGTAAATAGACACAAAAAGCTGGAGTAACTCAGAGGGACGGGCAGCATCTCTGGAGGGAAGGAATGGGTGACGTTTTGGGTCGAGACCCTTCCTCAGTCTGAGAGTCAGGGGAGAGGGAGACGAGAGACAAGGCTGGGTATGGTGTGCATCTGGGGTTGCCAACTGTCCCGTATTAGCCGGGACATCCCGTATATTGGGCTAAATTGGTTTGTCCCGTACGGGACCGCCCTTGTCCCGTATTTGACCGCTACTACTCGGGTCGAGGGGACTGTCGGGTCGGAGCGCTGCGTCAGGCCCCGCCTCACCCGTCCCAATGTAGTGCAGCCCATGGAGTGCAGCAGCAGCAGCAGCAGCAGCAGCAGCAGCGCCTCGCCCCGTCCGTCGGTCAGTCGGCAGCCCGGCCAGCTGCCCGACCTTCGGACCTTCGTTTACCACCGACACCACCACCACCTCCCCTCCTTCTCACGGCCGATCATCGGTTCATGAGTTGGATGGGGCGCGCGATGTCGCACGGCCCGGGCAAAACTCAGCTGGCCCTCCGGCTGGGCTTTGTGTGTAGTCCAGCACCCGGGGCCAACTCATCATTCACCCAGCCGCGGCCGAGTCGGTCAACGAATTGCCGTCGGGGAACTTGTCCCGTATTTTGACCTTTTGTCCCTTATTTGGGAGTGAGAACGTTGGCGACCCCAGTGTACATCATCCCTCCCCCATCCTAGTTCTCCGACTAGTTTCACCATCCTCCAGATTGTACACCTTGTTCTCACCTTCCCTTCAGCTCACAATGATCCTTTCTATATTTTCCTTGGTCATCGTCCCCTTTGATCTGTCATTTTCACACCTAACACTTCCACATCTCTATGTTTCCCTCTCCCCTGAACATTGTCCCTTGTGAGTGTCGGATCGTGCAGACCTGCACGTTGGCACACAAGTTCCTGCCTTACTGCGCCAGAGACCCGGGTTCGATCCTGACCACGGGTGCTGTCTGTACGGAGTTTGCACGTTCTCCCCGTGACCTGCGTGGGTTTTCTCCGGGTGCTCCGGTTTCCTCCCACACTCCAGATGTGCAGGTTTGTAGGTTAATTGGCTTCTGTAAATTGCCCCCCCTAGTGGATGAGAATGTAGCCTGCATTCCCCTGGTTGTAAGACCTTACAATCCAGAAAATCAGTCAAACAGCACCATCTGGTGGACAATTCAATTGTTGTTCAATCATTCTGAAACCCATTCATGGACTGCATTTGGTTGTATTTTAAAGACAAAATGTGTAGGAAGGAACTGCAGATGCTGGTTTAAACCAAAAATAGACACAAAATGCTGGAGTAACTCAGCGGGACAGGCAGCATCTCTGGAGAGAAGGGATGGGTGACGTCTCAATAGACAATAGGTGCAGGAGTAGGCCATTCGTCCCTTCGAGCCAGCACCGCCATTCAATGCGACCATGGCTAATCATCCACAATCAGTACCCCGTTCCTGCCTTCTCCCCATATCTCCTGACTCCAATATCTTTAAGAGCCCTATCTAGCTCTCTCTTGAAAGTATCCAGAGAACCGGCCACCACCGCCCTCCGAGGCAGAGAATTCCACAGACTCACAACTCTTTGTGAGAAAAAGTGTTTCCTCGTGTCCGTTCTAAATGGCTTATTCCTTATTCTTAAACTGTGGCCCCTGGTTCTGGACTCCCCCAACACCGGGAACATGTTTTCGGGTCGAGACCCTTCTTCAGACTAGTCAGGGATAGGGAAATGAGGGATATACACAGTGGTGTAGAGGACAGAGGGGGGGCAGCGAGAGAGGATGTTGTAGATCTCAAAAGCACTTGGACAGGCACGTGGATAGCAAAGGTTTAGAGGGATAAGGATAGGGGCCAAAAGCGGGCAGGTGGGACTGGATTAGATTGGGCACCTTGGTTGGCATGGACTAGTTGGGCCAAAGGGCCTATTTCTGTGCTGTATGGCAATTTCATGCATTGAATAAAATTCAGCAAATCATTGACCCATAGGTTTAAGGTGAAGGGGAAAAGATTTGGGAAGAAGAAAGGAAGAGGCGGAGACAGTGGACTGTGGGAAAGCTGGGAAGGGGAGGGGAAGGAGGGAGAAAGCAAGGACTACCTGAAATTGGAGAAGTCAATGTTCATACTGCTGGGGTGTAAACTACCCAAGCGAAATATGAGGTGCTGCTCCTCTAATTTGCGGTGGGACTCACTCTGGCCATGGAGGAGGCCCAGGACAGAAAGGTTCGATAGGGAATGGGAGGGGAAGTTGAAGTGCTGAACCACCGGCATCATGCACCTCCATCTGCAGTTCTTTCTTAAAATCATAAGAGGAATACATTGTGTAGAGAGAAGCAGAGTCTTTTCCCAGCGGAGGGGAATCGTGGACCAGAGGACATAGGTTTTAAGGTGAGGGTAATTAAAAGAATCCGAGGGGTAACTTTTTCTATAGATTCAGGATCAGTTCCTGTAGATTGGAGAGCAGCTAATGTTATCCCACCTTTCAAGAAAGGAGCGAGAGAGAAAATGGTGAAGCTGAGAGAGAAGATGCTGAAGTCAATTATTAAAGAAGCAATAACGGTGCATTTGCATAGCAGTAAAAGGTTTGGTCCAAGTCAGCATGAATTTATGAAGGGGAAATCCTGCTTGACTAATCTTCTGGAATTTTATTTGAGGATGTGACAAGTAAAATGGATAAAGGAGAGCCAGGTGATGTAGTGTATCTAGACTTTCAGAAAGCCTTTGATAAGGTCCAGCACGGGAGATTAGTGGGCAAAATTGGAGTACATGGTATTGGGGGTAGGGTATTGACATGGATAGAGAATTGGTTGGCAGACAGGAAGCAAAGACTAGGAATAAACGGGTCCGTGTCAGAATGGCAGGCAGTGACGAGTGGAGTGACGCAAGGCTCGGTGCTGGGGCCGCAACTATTTACAATATATATTAATGATTTAGATGATGGAATTAAAAGTAACACCAGCAAATTTGCAGATGATGCTAAGCTGGGTGGCAGTGTGAACTGCAAAGAGGATGCTAGGAGGTTGCAGGGTGCCTTGGACAGGTTGAGTGAGTGGGCAGATGCATGGCAGATGCAGTATAATGTAGATAAATGTGAGGTTATCCGCTTTGGCGGCAAGAACAAGGAGGCAGATTAATATCTCAATGGTGTCAGATTAGGAAAAAAGGAAGTGCAACGAGACCTGGGGGTCATTGTGCACCAGTCACTGAAAGAAAACATGCAGGTACCGCAGGCAGTGAAGAAAGCTAATGGCATGTCGGCCTTCATGTCAAGAGGATTTATATATAGGAGTAAAGAGGTCATTCTGAAGTACTACAGGGCCCTGGTGAGACCACATCTGGAGTATTGTGTGCAGTTTTGGTCTCCTAATTTGAGGAAGGACATCCTTGCTATTGAGGCAGTGCAGCGTAGGTTCACGAGGTTAATCCCCGGGATGGCGGGACTGTCATATGTGGAAAGATTGGAAAGACTGGGCTTGTATTCATTGGAATTTAGAAGGATGAGGGGACGGATCTTATAGAAACATCTAAAAATTATAAAAGGACAGGACAGGCTAGATGCAGGACAAATGTTCCCAATGTTGGGGGAGTCCAGAACCAGGGGCCACAGTCTAAGAATAAAGGGAGGCCATTTAAAACTGAGATGAGAAAAAACTTTCACCCAGAGAGTTGTGAATTTGTGAAATTCTCTGCCACAGAAGGCAGTGGAGGTCAATTCACTGGATTACTTTAAAAAGTTAGATAGAGCTCTAGGGGCTAGCAGAATCAAGGGGTATGGGGAGAAGGCAGACACAGGTTACTGACTGTGGATGATCAGCCATGATCACAATGAATGGCGGTACTGGCTCAAAGGGCCGAATGGCCTCCTCCTGCACCTATTTTCTGTTTCTATCGCGGAGAAAACACACGCGATCATGGGGAGAACGTACAAACTCCATACAGACCTGTAGTCAGAATCAAACCCGGGTCTCTGGCACTGTAAGGCAGCAACTCTACCGCTGCGCCATTGTGCCGCCCAGATGCATTTATATCTTATCCTTCAGAATCCTCTCGAGTAACTTGCATACCACAAATGTTTGGCTCACTTTTTCCTTGCAGGCCTTCTTAAATAGAGGCACATTAGCCTCACCCATGTCTAATGATGACTCATCTAGTCTACCAGGGCTCCTGCAATTTCTTCCCTAACTTCCCACTGAGACGTGTTTAAGAAGGAACTGCAGATGCTGGAAAATCGAAGGTACACAAAAGTGCTGGAGAAACTCAGCGGGTGCAGCAGGTCCGAAGAAGGGTTTCGGCCCGAAACGTTGCCTATTTCCTTCGCTGCACCTGCTGAGTTTCTCCAGCATTTCTGTGTACCTTCCCACTGAGACTTTGATATACCTGATCAGGTCCAGAAGATTCATCAGCCATGAGAAATCGAGATAGATCCGTCATGAATGAATGGCGTAGATGGGCCGAATAGCACCTTCTCGAACGTAATACAGACTGTCCTCAAGACAGCGTTAAAACTGTGTAAAACAGTGCAAAAAGACAGAGTGGAGTCTGAAGAAGGGTCCCTTATAAGCCAATATGTTCCAGGAGCAGAATTAGGTCATTTGACCCGTCTATTCCGCCTTTCTATCATGGTCTATCTTTCCCTCTCAACCCATTCTCCTGCCTTCGCCCCATAACCCCTGACACCCTTCCGAAGAAGGCAGTGGAGGCCGGTTCTCCGGATGCTTTCATGAGAGAGTTGGATAGAGCTCTTAAAGATAGCAGAGTCAAGGGATATGGGGAGAAGGCAGGAACGGGGTACTGATTGGGGCTGATCAGCCATGATCACAGTAAAATGGCAGCGCTGGCTCGAAGGGCAGAATGGCCTACTCCTGCACCTATTGTCTATTGACCCAAAACGTCACCTATTCCTTTTCTTCAGAGATGCTGCTTGACCCTCTGAGTTATTACTCCAGCACTTTGTGTCTATCTTCTGTCTTCCAGACATCTCCATTGACTGTCCCATGTCTTCATGTGTTTCTCCACGATAAAAACAGAGGAGAAATACTCATTGAGGACCTTGTCTATTGCCTGCGGTATGGGAATAAGAAACATTTATTTTAGTTTAGTTTAGATCAGGGGTTGGCAACCGACGGCTCCCAGGCCGAATGCGGCCCGTAACCCGAATTATCCAGCCCGCAGGCGGATCTTTTCCCCCGTAATCATCCGGCCCGCCGAGCGCCAAGCTCTGTAGGTACCGCATCCTGCGCAATGCCGCCGGCACGGCCGCGCACCTTCTGTGAACACGTTTAAGAAAGAACTGTGGGTGCTGGAAAAATCGAAGGTAGACAAAAAATGCCGGAGAAACTCAGCGGGTGGAGACTTGCAAGGATTGCGTGAGGCTGCCTCACCCGCTGAGTTTCTCCAGCATTTTTGTCCCCCTTCTGTGAACACGTGATTTGATGCCTGCCATCCGGGGCGGGATGGGGACGGGATCCACGTGTGCACGTGAAAGATGTGGCCCCCCCCCCCCATCCGCTCACAGGCACGTGTCCCGGCCCCTATGCACAACAAGGTTGCCCAACCCCTGGTTTAGAGATACAGCTCGGAAACGGGCCCCTCGGCCCAACGAGTCCACACTACCAGCGATCCTCGCATATTAACACTTGGGACAATTCACATTTATACCAAGCCGAGTAACCTACAAACATGTAAGTCTTTGGAGTGTGGGAGGAAACCGAAGATCTTGGAGAAAACCCACGTGGTGACAGGGAGCGCGTCCGAACTCCGTACAGACAGCACTCTTCGAACCCAGGTCTCCAGCGCTGTCAAGCAGCGACTCTACCGCTGCACCACCGTGCCGCCTAGTTGGAGATATGAAAAGAAAAAGGACAAGAAGGCTTGAATGAAGACTGTTTCTTTGCCATTTTATTTCATCGTTTCTATTACAGGGGTCAGTTTAAGAAACAGGAAACATGTTAAAGGATGTTATTAACACGCAACAGCATGGTTTAGTGACTTGCGTCTATAATAATACATGTGAACAAGAACATACAACAGTGTCAGCATTCCACCAGTCAAATAAACATTCCAACTCGCATTCTAATAACTTAAATGTAACATGAATTCAAACCACTGTTTGAACATCAATGTGAAACCTAGCAAATTTTACATTGTAACCATTACATTTGTATCTTAATACAGAGTGGTCTTTCTGAATTTATCACAAATGTTTTTAATATAAAGTGAAAGCATAAGCCCCTACCGTTTATAGTTTGAGGTAGCCTCTTGGATGAAACAAGTTGGTTACAATCAACACATTTTCTCCAGATTTGACCTTTATAATAAAGGGTCTCAACATTTGACCTTTTGTTTAAAAAAAAAGTTTAATGTAAAGATACAGAGCGGAAACATGTCCTTCAGCCCACCGAGTCCGCACCGACCAGCGATCCCCGCACATTAACACTACCCTACACATACTAGGGCCAATTTTTTTTACATTTATAACCAAACCAATTAACCTACAAACTCTATTATGAAAGTACACAAGCGACTGGTTATTCAAAGGACTAGATATTCAAAAGGTCACTGCAGATACGAGGGATGCAATATTTTATTATTTTTTTGTAATTAGGAACAAAGAACTGCAGATGCTGGTTTGCAACAAAAAAAAAGGACAAAGTATTGGAGTAACGCAGCGGGTCAGGCAGCATCTCTGGAGAACATGGATAGGTGACGTTTCAGACCAAAACAGGAAAGATATATGGAGATTGTTGAAAGAAGTGAGTTCTTAACTTAGACTGGTTGGCGCAGACTCGGTGGGCCAAAGGGCCTGTTTCAGCGCTGTCTCTCTAAACCAAACCTAACTAAGAGAGAATGTGTAGGGAGGAACAGCAGATGCTGGTTTAAACCGAAGACAGACAAAAAAAAAACCGGAGTAACTCAGCAGGTCAGGCAGCATCTGTGGAGAACATGGATAGATGATGTTTCTCAGAGTGCTGGAGTAACTCAGCGGGTCAGGCAGCATCTCTGGATGAACATGGATAAATGATGTTTCACAGAGTGCTGGAGTAACTCAGTGGGTCAGGCAGCATCTCTGGATGAACATGGATAGGTGACGTTTCACAGAGTGCTGGAATAACTCAGCGGGTCAGGCAGCATCTGTGGAGAACATGGATAGGTGACGTTTCACAGAGTGCTGGAGTAACTCAGCGGGTCAGGCAGCATCTCTGGAGAACATGGATAGGTGGCGTTTCAGGTCGAGACCCTTCTTGGATAGAAATGGACATTTTTATGGGGTTCTGGTGTTAAATTCAGCAGAACCCTTGCCTTCACTTGCCTGGCCATCCACATTCCCCCACCCCGCAAATAACGGTTAAATATCACCCAAAACTAAAAGTAGCAGGTGTTCAAAGAAGGAACAAGCTCTTTCATAGTGTAAGAAGGAACTGCAGGTGCTGGTTTACACCGAAGATAGACACAATATGCTGGAGTAACTCAGCATGTCAGGTAGCATCTCTGGAGAGAAGGAATAGGTGACATTTTGTGTTGAGACCCTTCATATAGAGCCTTTTGTTACAGACCCGCTTCATATGGACCCTTCATGCAGACCCTTTCCCTAAGCACATTAGAGGAGAAAAGAGAACAGACCAAGACAAAGGATATAGGAAGATGATTGAAACAGGAACAAGGGGAGTGTGTTCTGAATGTGGGCAGCCTTGAACCAATGCAGAAGAGGTTAGGGATAGGGTTTGTAGAGTGAAGAGACAGATAGCTGTGGTATAGACCAAGGAAAAACTGATTGAGTGGATTGCATAGAATGAGTCTAAAGTGTAAAAGGACTAGATTGTAAAAATTACCAAGATTATTGGTTGGAATATTGTGTTCAGTTCGGGGCACCATGTTATAGGAAAGATGTTGTCAAGATGGAAAGGGCGCAGAGAAGATTTAAGGGCTTGCCCCACTTTCCAGAGTTATTCACAAATTCTCCCGAGTTTTCAAACTGGCTGAATGTTCGTAACGAGTCCGTGGATATGTCGTAGCGGCTCGTTATGCTAGCCGTAGGTACTTGGGGCATCGGGTAAGTCGGGACGTTTTTTTCAGCCTGATGAAAAATGTCCACGAGTAAAAAAAATAGCCCCGAGTACCTGCGGCTGGCATAACGAGCCGCTACGATATATCCACGGACTCCTTTACCAGGATGTCGCCAGGACTAGAAAGTCTGAGCTATACGGAGAGGTTGAGCAGGCTAGGACTCTATTCCTAGGAACACAGGAGGCTGAAGGGTGGTCTTATGAACAAAATCATGAGAGGATTAGATCGGGTAGAGTCTCTTGCCCAGAGTAGGGGAATCGAGGACCAGAGGACATAGGTTTAAGGAGAAGGGGAAAAGATTTTTATAGGAATCTGGGGGGGGTAACTCTTTCACAAAAAGGGTGGTGGGTGCATGGAACGAGCTGCTGGAGGAGGTAGTTGAGGCTGGGACTATCCCATCTAAGAAACATTTGGATAGGTACATGGATAGGACAGGTTTGGAGGGGAGATGGGCCAAACGCAGGCAGGTGGGACTAGTGTAGATGGGACATGTTGGCCGGTGTGGGCAAGTTGGGCTGAAGGGCCTGTTTCCATGCTGTATCACTCTATGCCTATCTCGGCATGAAGAAGCAAGACTAATTTTAAATTGACTGAATCATTGGTGGAGGTAGAAATTGAGGCAAATGTGAGATTTGCATTTAATGCGAGAACTGAGAAATAAAGGATGTACCTTTAGGAAGGAGATGAGGAGGCATTTCTTTAATCAGAGGGTGGTGAATCTGTGGAATTAATTGTCACATATGGCTGTGGAGGCTAAGTAACTGGGTATTTTTTTAAAAGAGGGCCAATTAACCTGCAATGCTGCACGTCTTTGGTGTGGGAGGAAACCGGAGAAAACCCACGCAGGTCACAGGAGAGAACGTGCAAACTCCGTACAGACAGCACCCGTAGTCGGGATCAATCCCAATAATCTGGTGCTGTAGGGCCGTGCTAGCGTGCCACCCTAAGATTAGTAAGAATGTCAAAGGTTATGGGGCCTGCACACTTCAAGGAGTATATCTCTGGAGATCGTAGATAGGTGACGTTTCGGAGTCATTCTTCTGAAGATGGGGCCCGGCCTGAAAGGTCACAATCCACGTTCTCGAGATGCTGTCTGACCCACTGAGTTCAGCTAGGACTATCTATTTTTTATTGTACACTAGCACCTGCAGTCCATTATAAGAAACAAGGAACTGCAATTGCTGGTTTATACCAAAAATAGTCACAAAGTGCTGGAGTAACTCAGCGGGTCAGGCAGCATGGCCAGAGAGAAAAGATGGGTGGTTTTCGGGTCGTGACCCTTCATAAGGGTCCCAAGCCGAAACGTCGCCAATCCTTTTCTCCAGAGATGCCGCCTGAGCCGCTGAGTTACTCCAGCACTTTGTGTCTGTCTGCAGTTCATTGTTTGTACCATGGAGAGTAGCTGATGGAGAAGGGTCTCGACCCGAAACATCGCCTATTCCCTTTCTGGAGAGATGCTGAATAGAATTAATGTGGCGGGAATATATCCACCAGTGGGAGAGTCCAGGGCCAGAGGCCACAGCCTCAGAATGGAAGGACGTGCCTCTATAAAGGAGATGAGAATCAATTTATTTAGTCGGGATGGTGAATCTGTGAAATTCATTGCCACAGACGGCTGTGAAGGCCAAGTCTATGGATATTTTAACACGAAAATTGACAGATTCTTGATTAGCACGGGTGTCAGAGGTTATGGGGAGAAGGCAGGAGAATGGGGTTGAGAGGGAAAGATAGATCAGCCATGATTAAATGGCAGAGTAGATTTGATGGGCCGAATGACCTAATTCTGCTCCTAGAAGCTATGAACATGATCCACTGAGTTATTCCAGCGTCTCATGTCTATCTTCGGGATCAAGTACTAGCTTTGTTTTAAAAAAGACAAGAGTGATTTAATGTCTGAAGGCCGTAAAGAGGTTTAGGTGAATGAAGAGCCTGTCCCATTTACACGATTTTTTTCGGCGACTGCCAGCACCCGCCATTAGTCGCAGCAGGTCGCTGAAAATTTTCAACATGTTGAAAATCCAGCAGGGGCCAGTAAAAAAGGAACAACTCCTTGGGCGACTACTCACGACAGAAAAAGGTACGACACTTTGGGCGACTACTCACGACCATGCGGTCGTGACTAGCCGCCCAAAGAGTCCTACCTTTTTCTGGTCGCCGCTGGATTTTCAACATGTTTGAAATTTTTCGGCGACCTGCTTCTTATTTAAGAATAAGGAGTGAGCCATTTAGAACGGAGACGAGGAAACACTTTTTCGCACAGAGAGTGGAGGCCGGTTCTCTGGATGCTTTCAAGAGAGAGCTAGATAGGGTTCTTAAAAATAGCGGAGTCAGGGGATATGGGGAGAAGGCAGGAACTGGGTACTGATTGGGGATGATCAGCCACGATCACATTGAATGGCTCGAAGGGCCGAGTGGCCTACTCCTGCACCTATTGTCTATTGACTATGACGGGTGCCCAAAGTCGCTGAAATAAAAATCGCGTAGGTGGGACAGGTCCTTGAGGCTGGATATGTACACCAATGTACACTTTTTAATTGTATTGTGCTAATTAGATCGTTAATGTACACTTCTAAGTCCCACTAGTTTTTTTTAAACTATAACCCCTTTACAAATATGTTTTGCCAATAGTTTTGAAAGCCAGTATCAATACAATGCAGAGGAATCAAAAACTCAAAATGCCACATAAAAGAACAGTATGTCTAGTTGCAGTCCATTTAGAAAATAAACATTTCCTGCTGTGATCGTTCAGAGGTAATTTGTAAATGTAGCAATGGATAATATAGAACACTAAGCAAAAAGCAAACACGGAACGATGCTGGCTGGTCACAAGAAGCATCGGCACGCTCGAACTTTGGAACAAAGTGCTGCAAACATCAAGGGGAAACAATCAACCGTTAGCAAGACCGGTCTTATTTCGAAAGCAGCTGCTACTATACCATCCTTGTTTCAGTTTAGTTTAGAGATACAGCACGGAAACAGGCCCTTCGGCCCATCGAGTCCGCACCGACCAGCGATCCCCGCACACTTACACTACCGCACATACACAAACGGGAAAATTCACAATTGCACCGAAGACAATTAGCCTACAAACCTGGACGTCTTTGGAATGCGGGAGGAAACCGGAGAAAACCCACGCAGGACACGGCGAGAAGGTACAAACTCCGTACAGACAAGCGCCCGTAGTCGGAATGGAACCCGGGTGTATGGCACTGTGAGGCAGCAACTCTACCGCTGCGCCACCGTGCCGCCCAGTTGTCATCATTTTATTTGTATGGTGCTATTTTCAAACACAGGCTACGTCAACTGCCTGTCGAAAACTGCAACCGAACAGTGAACAAGATGGCCATTACAACATTAATTTTTAAAGTCAGGAGAGGGAGGAATAGGACCAGATGGAGGAGAAAATAAAAAAAGATCCTCCATTCTACACATAAGGAACGTCGAGGGTGTGGAACAGGATTATTGATACTTTGAAGTAGCGTTAAACCTTGGCGCGGCACGGGGCTTGTTTGTACGGAGTTTGTATGTTCTCCCCGTGACCTGTGTGGGTTTTCTCCAAGATCTTCGGTTTCCTCCCACACAAAGACGTACAGGTTTGGAGGTTAATTGGCTTGGTGTAAATGTAAATTGTTCCCATCGCGTGTAGGGTAGTGTTAATGTACGGGGATCGTTGGTCGGTGCGGACTCATTTCCGCGCTGTATCTAAGTCAGTTTCCACAGAGCACTGCCACTACTTCTACAATGCAACGTTTAGCTCCAAAAATAAAATCAGTTATTCATTGCAAAATATTAAGGTTTCCCACATTTTCATTCCAAATATTGGACAATATTTCCTGCAGAAATACAGATGTGGTTGTTCCCCAAGCTATCTGCCTGTAATTTGGGCCTAGACTCTGAAAGATGAAGGATAATGCCCTAATCTTTTGTTTATAACAAAAGCAGTAAGTTTATTTTTGAGATGCAGCAGTGAAACAGGACCTTCTGCCACTGAGTACACGCCAACCATCGACCGACCACCCATGTAGCACGGAAACAAGATCCTCGACCCACTGAGTTCCACACCGACCATCGATCACCCCGTACACTATGTTATTCCACTTTCTCATTCACTCCCTACGCACTAGGGGGCAATTTATAGAGGGCAAATTAACCTACAAACCCGCACGTCTTCGGGATGTGGGAGAAACCAGAGCACATGGAAGGTGACCCACGGGGTCACACGTGCAAACTCCACAGATACTGCACCCGAGGTCAGGATCGAACCAGGCCCACTGAGGCAGCGACTCAAATAAATGTGCTTCAATCTATGTCCTGCATGTTTCCGAAACTCTGCTGCACAATTTACAAATTGTCAAGGCGTCTAGAAGTTTATAAAGAGCAAGGGCATATTGTTGTCAAAATGGATAATGAAAGCAAAAGGTTTCAGAATCCGTGAAATAAGCAGGAGCAGCACCTCATATTCCGCTTGGGCAGTCTGCACCCTAGTGGCATAAACATTAAATTCTCCAATTTCCGGTAGCCCTTGCTGTCTCCTCCCCTTCTCAGCTCTCCCTCAGCCCTCGGGCTCCTCCTGTTCCCTCCTGTTCCCTTCTTCTCCCCCCCACACCCCACATCAGTTTGAAGAGGATGCTAATAATAAACTGTGGCCTAGAAATCCAGGCAGGTTACTCTACCTCCCGCAATTCTAAGTGGCATGAATGTCATTTAGATATGTTTTAGAGTAAACAGACCCTTCGGCCCACCGAGTCCACACCGACTAGCGGTCCCCGTACACAAACACTATCCCAGGGACAATTTACAATGTATACCAAGCCAATTAAACAACAAACCTGAATGCCTTTGGAATGTGGGAGGAAGCCGAAGATCACGGAGAAAACCCACGCAGATCACGGGGAGAACGTACAAACCCCGTACAGACAGCACCCGTAGTCGGGATCGAACCCGGGTTCGATCCCGACTAGTTGCTGTGAGGCAGCAACTCTGCCACTGCGCCACTGTGCTGCCCTTGGTCAGCTGGGAAGAAACTGCCACCAATTTATGGGTGAATTGATACTATTGTGGATATGCGACTGTGAATTTCCTGTGATGCTACAGCGCATAATGATGCAATTTCCCGGTGGGTCACGATCTCGGTTTCATCATTTCCTCCAAATTGATCCTTTAAAGACCTGTCCAGGAAATTAAGTCACACATTTCGGAGGATATTCATCATTGGGCGTGGAAGGAAGGGCGTCTTCCAACTCCCATGGGTTTTTGATCTCTTGAGGTCACCATCACCACGTAACTGCCCTGCAGTAGTTCTAATTTTGAGTTCTAGAGATACAGGGTGGAAACAGGCCCTTTGGCCCACTCGAGTCCAAGCCCACCGTCGATCACTCCTTCACACCCTTTACCCTTTCCCATCAGGCAAGAGGCACAGAAGTTTGAAAATGCAAACCTCCAGATTCAGGAACAGTTTCTTCCCAGCTGACCAATGATCACCTGTACAGTTGGACAGCACCCGCAGTGGGGATCGAACCCGAGTCTCTGACGCTGTGAGGCAGCAACTCTACCGCTGCGCCACTGTGTGAAAAGGAGTGTTCCTCGAACAAAGGGTTAGTGAGGATTAATAAGGGTGACAGGAGTTATGGCAAGAAGGCAGAAGAATGGGATTGAAGGGGGGGACAGGGGAAGATAGATCAGCCATGATAGAATGGCGGAGTAGACTCGATGGTCCAAATCTCCCAATTCTGCTCCAAGGACTAATGAACAGTGACTTTTCTCATTCGACAACAGTTTAGGCAAGTCTTACGTTCTCACGAGTTTCTATGAAAGCAAGTTAGGTGTTTCAATTGACGTGTTAAAAAAAATAAGAAAAGATGCGGCAGAAAATGTAAACATGTTCAATGTGGTTCATCATAATTATGTGAAAAGTTCTTAAAAATATATTAGAACCAGCTAAAGCAAAGTTCAAACAACATACACTTTTAAAGGCTGCTAATTTACGACATAAACCGTTTTTAGTACTTAGAGCAGTCATTCAGAAAGAGGAATCGTATGCAACAAAATGAGGTTACAGTTGGTAGGACAATTTGATTCGAGACTCCTGCATCCGGGACTGAATAATCCACCAATTCATCAGAATTAAAGGACGGTCCTTTAGGAAGGAGATAAGGAATTTCTTTAGTCAGAGTGTGGTGAATCTGTGGAATTCTTTACCACAGAAGGCTGTGGAGGCCAAGTCAGTGGATATTTCAAAGCAGAGACAGATAGATATATTTCTTGATTAGTGCGGGTGTCAGGGGTTATGGGGAGAAGGCAGGAGGGAGGGATAGATCAGCCATGATTTAATGGCCGAATAGATTTGATGGGCCGAATGGCCTGATTCTGCTCCTGTCACTTATGACCTTATTACCAATTGATTGCAAATTGATTTGCTCGGCATTGATGAGAAATAGATGACTGTACTGATAAATTAAGCAAGCATTGTGCATTTCTGCGGCACGAACACTAGCAAACTGCTCCAAATGTGAATGCAGAACACCGCAGCACAGGAACGGGCCTTGTTGATGTTGGCCACGTCGATGTTGGCCATCGAGCCAATTTAACCTGCACACCTGCTTACATTGTGATCTACATCCCTGCTGGGTAAATGAGAAGTGTTTTTCAGCAAGCCAGCCGAAGCAAACAGTTAAATAAAGTGCGGCAATGTCGATCGCAGACTGAAGCGGTGCTCAGATGCCAATGAATGGAACCGTGCTCCGGTGCGGTTTTCTATGTGGCGCCTTCAGTCGGCGCCCTCCGTAGACGTGCCGATTTAGGTCTGTGCCCTGCGGGTGCAGGTGGAGGGTCTCCTGTGCTTGTACTCTCCGATGACTCGCTGTCCCCCTGCAGCGAGCTGGTATCGCCCACCAGTTCCCGGAGGAATTTGAACTTCGACAGGAACAGCTGCCAAACCACATACCAACCTGCAAGGCAACAGAGAGCCGGTCATTTATGCAGGCCAGTGAAAAGGTGGCAGCACGGTGGCGCAGCGGTAGAGCTGCTGCCTCACAGCGCACAGAGACATGGGTTCGATCCTGACTACAATACAATACAATACATTCATTGTCATTTGAACCTCAAATGAAGTTCAAACAAAATTTGGTTTCTGCAGTCATACAACAAGAAAAGAACCAAAACACACAAACAACCCAATTTACACAAACATCCATCACAGTGAATCTCCTCCTCACTGCGATGGAAGGCAAAGTCATTGTCTCTCCCCTGCTCTCCATTCTTCTCCCGATGTTAAAGCCCCCGGTGGGCGATGGTAAGACCCGCGGCCGTTAAGTCCACGCCGGGCAATGTAAGGCCCTGCTCCGGGTCAATTTCAACCCCACAACACGGGCGGGAGAAGTTGCCGTTGCGGGAACTCCGAAAAGTGCTGTTTGTGCAGAGTTCATATGTTCTCTCCGTGACCTATGTGGGATTTCTCCGGGTGCTCTGGTTTCCTCCCAGATACCAAAGACGTGCAGTTTGTACGTTAATTGGCTTAGGTGAGAATGTGAATTGTCTCCAGTGCGTAGGATAAAACTAGTGTACAGGCAATTGCTGGTCAGCACAGACTCAGTGGGCCGAAGGGCCTGTTTCTACGCTGTATCTCTAAACTAAACTGGTATTTGAAAAGAGACTGATGAAGCACTAAATGGCCAGTTGAGATTTTGTGTGCTTTTTGCATTCAAACCATTGCAGAATAATTTTCACTTCAGCAACAGGGTCACAGAGTCATCCAGCGTGGAAACAGACCTTTCGGCCAAACTCACCCACACCGACCAACATGTCCCATCTACACTAGTCTCGCGTGCCCGCACTTGGCACATCCCTCCAAACCATTTCTCTCTATGTCCAAATGTCCTGGTGTAAAGACCTAGTTTGGATCAGTGTGGTATTATACAGAGGTGGGCCTCAGGCATTGGAACCATTGTTTTTTTTCTGTAACCAGTGTGTTAAAACACGTATCACAATCATGTTAAGACTACAAGTCACAGGAGCAGCATTAAGCCATTCGAGTCTGCCCTGCCATTCAATCATGGCTGATCTATTTTTCCCTCATAAGTCCATTCTCCTGCCTTCTCCCTGTAACCTTTGACACCCTTAAAGGCCTGTCCCACTTAGGCATTATTTGCGCGTCATTTACGCGACATCATTTATGTGTCACGACACGCGTGTGATGCGCGCATGGCGTGCATTACGCGTGCATGGTGCGTGGTGATGTAAGCAGTGACATGCGGTCGCGCACGGCGCCCCAGGATTTTAGGATTCACAAAATCTTTGCGCGCCACCTGCGTGACTTGCAAATGACGCCCAAGTGGGACAGGCCTTTAAGGGTGTCAAAGGTTACAGGGAGAAGGCAGGAGAATGGACTTATGAGGGAAAAATAGATCAGCCATGATTGAATGGCAGAGCAGACTCGAATGGCTTAATGCTGCTCCTGTGACTTGTAGTCTTAACATGATTGTGATACGTGTTTTAACACACTGGTTACAGAAAAAAAACAATGGTTCCAATGCCTGAGGCCCACCTCTGTATAATACCACACTGATCCAAACTAGGTCTTTACACCAGGACATTTGGACATAGAGAGAAATGGTTTGGAGGGATGTGCCAAGTGCGGGCACGCGAGACTAGTGTAGATGGGACATGTTGGTCGGTGTGGGTGAGTTTGGCCGAAAGGTCTGTTTCTACTAATGAAGAATCTTTGCTTTAAAAACACCCAATGACTTGGCCTCCACCACTGTCTGTGACAATGAATTTCACAGCTTCACCACCTTTTGGCTGATGAAATTCCACTCATCGCCATTCTAACTGTACGTCCTTGTACTGTGAAGCTGCGCCCTCTGCAGGTTCTAGACTCTCCCACTACTGGAAACATCCTCTCCACATCCACTCTATCCTGGCTTCTCATCATTCAATTTTATGAGTTATGATAGAAGCAGTTTCACTTAGCACTGACGAGGATGTTGCCAGGACTAGAGCGTGTGAACAGAAGAAGTTGAGTAGGCTGGGACTCGATTCCCTGGAATGCAGGAGGGGTGATCTTTTAGAGGTGTATAGAGGTGATGAGTGGTGATCTTATAGAGGTGTATAAAATCATGAGAGGAATAGATCGGGTAGACGCACAGAGTCTCTTGCCCAGAGTAGGGGGAATCAAGAACCAGAGGACATAGAAGGGGAAAAGAATCGAGAACTAGAGGACATAGGTTTAAGGGGAAAATAATTAATAGGAATCTGAGGGATAACCCTTTCCCCACACAAAGGGTGGTGGGTGTATGGAACGAGCTGCCAGAGGAGGTAGTTGAGGCAGGGACTATCCCAACATTTAAGAAATAGTTAGACAGGTTCATGGATAGGACAGGTTTAGAGGGATATGGGCCAAACACAGGCAGGTGGGACTAGTGTACATGGGACATGTTGGCCGGTGTGAACAAGTTGGACTGAAGGGCCTATTTCGACGCCGTAAGACTATGACTTTATGTCTTAGTGCTTATTTAGCAGAAAAGAAAAATACCATCAAACTGGTAAAATGTTCTTTCTGCCTTTGAAATATAAAAATGACTGAACTAGAATAATACCTGTGGCATATATATAAGGAAAACAGATTGCTCAGGAGTAATATAGTCCCTTTAAAAACTGCTATCAGTGATATGGAAAAGGTGAACAAAAGGCAAATATATGGAATAATTAGTTCAGTTTGGCTAAGTTGAGAGATACAGCGCGTAAACAGGCCCTTCGGCACACCAAGTCGGCCGACCAGCGATCACCATACACTAGCACTATCCTACACACCAAGGACGATTTACAATTTTGACAATTAACCTGCAAACCGGAAAATAGACACAAAATGCTGGAATAACTCAGCGGGACCGGCAGCATCTCTGGAGAGAAGGGGCACAAAATACTGGAGTAACTCAGCGGGACAGGCTACACAAAATGCCGGAGTAACTCAGCGGGACAGTCTGAAGAAGGGTCGCGACCCGAAACATCACTCATTCCTTCTCTCCAGAGATGCTGCCTGTCCCGCTGAGTTACTCCGGCATTTTGTGTCCACAAACCTTGGAGTGCGGGAGTGCGGGAGGAAACCTGAGCACCAGGAGAAACCCCATGCGGTCACAGGGAGAATGTACAAACTCAGCACAGACAGCACCCATAGTCAAGATAAAAGCCAGATCACAGGTGCGGTAAGGCAGCAACTCTACCGCTGCACCACCGTGCCGCCCTAAGTAATTGTTCCATAGTAATAATAACTATAATAAAGATTGGAGCATACTGCTAGAGGTGGTGGTGAAGGCAGATACAATAGAAGCATTTAAAAGGCTTTTAGATATGTACATAGATCTGCAGGAAATGGAGAGATGTGGATCACGTGTAGGCAGACAACATTAGTATATCTTGGCATCATGCTGCGCACAGGCATTGTGGGCCGAAGGGCCTGTTCCTGTTCTGTACTGAGCTATGTTCTGTGTAAAATGTCAAGAAGAAGTATTATAAGGCTGTGGAGGCCAACCCAAAGGATATTTTTAAGGCAGAGACATGGATTTTTGATTAGTGCGGGTGCCAGGGGTTATGGGGAGAAGGCAGGAATATGGGGGTTGAGAGGGGCAGATAGATCAGCCATGATTGAATGGCGGAGTAGACTTGATGGGCTGAATGGCTTAATTCTGCTCCTATCACTTATGAAAATGGCTCGTATAACACTAGCCTTTATATCCACAGAAATGGAATACAAAGGAACAATTTTTTTTACATTTATACAAAGAAATGCAGGAAATTCTCAGCAGGTCAGTCAGCCTCTATGGGGACAGAAACACGCAGACTCCACACAGCAGCATCAGAGGCCAAATCTTCAGCAAACGAGTGTGGTATCTCTGTAATTTATAAGGTTAAGTTGTACAGGTGCACAACCTTTTATCCAGAGTTCCGGAAACCGAAAAGCTCCGAAAACCGGACATTTTTTCCAGGATGTCGTCTGCACACCAAAGCTCGCGTTTGGCGCTAAACTTGACCCGAAACGATCCACGGTCAACCCAGGTCTGTACTACTGTAGCAACTGCCTCCTCACCGGAGACCGGGGAGACACTTAAACATCTGTAAATCATTGCTTAAATGTTAGTCAGTTAGTTTGGAGGGCTTTTATGTGAAGGGGGGGGGGGTGAAGGGGGAAACTTTAATTCTTAGTCCCCTACCTGGTCGGAGAGGCGGGGAGCGGGCAATGCCTTACCGGGTCGCCGTGCAGTAAGCTCCGGAGCGCTGTGGCCGCCAACTCCCAACATCGCGGAGCTGGGGGCTGCGGGCGTCCGGCCGTGGGCGGCGCCGGTTGTAGCTCCGACCCCGGCAACTCTACCCCTGGCTGCGCGGCGCTCCAAATCCAGCTCCGCCCGCGACCGGACGCCCGCAGCCCCAGCTCCGCGATGTTCGGAGTCGGCGGCCACAGCGCTCCGGAGCTTACCGCACGGCGACCCGGTAAGGCATTGCTCGCTCCCCGCTGGTATCCCAGCGCTGTGGCCGCCGACTCCCAACATCGCGGAGCTGGGGATGCGGGCGGGCGGCGCTGAATTTGGAGCGCCGCGCAGCCAGGGGTAGAGTTGCCGGGGTCGGAGCTACAACCGGCGCCGTCCGCGGCCGGACGCCCGCAGCCCCAGCTCCGCGATGTTGGGAGTTGGCGGCCACAGAGCTCCGGAGCTTACTGCACGGCGACCCGGTAAGGCATTGCCCGCTCCCCGCCTCTCCGACCAGGTAGGGGACTAAGAATTAAAGTTTCCCCCTTCACCCACCCCCCACCACATAAAATCCCTCCAAACTAACTGACTAACATTTAAGCAATGATTTACAATAATTCCCCGGTCTCCGGGGAGGAGTCAGCCGCTCCAGACTTTTCAAGCCGCCCGCGCTACCTACCTAATCTACGCTAAAAATCTTCCATTCCGAAATCCGAAAAATTCCGAAATCCGACAAGTGTCTGGTCCCAAGGCTTTCGGATAAAAGGTTGTGCACCTGTACTAGTTTGGTGTTTAAGAGAAAATGATGGCGCTGACAAGAAGAAACCATTTCTGCTAATTGAGAAATTTAGGACTGCTTTCAATAGGTTGCAAAACCTACCTTAAGCGTCACTGCAGATCTGTCCAAGCACGTGTGTGCGATTTTGGCGCCGTTGAGAGGGGGGCGGGTTTAAAACGCGATTTTCCCTAGGCTATTCAAATCGAGATTGTTCAGCCTACTTAGTTGCTGACGAAAAATCGCTTAGAGGTTCGTTCACTGGAGCTATTTTAAAATTTAATTGGTTAATTTATTTGTTATAGTAGGTTAAAAATTATCCTCTAAACCCACGACCGCCGACAATGGGACGGATCTCATACAGGGGACAATGGAAGGTAGGTTGTTTATTTTTACATTTAAAAAGCGCTTCTTAAGATCCCTTTATACAACGTTTTATGTTGCGAGTAGCCCCATTAAATCCCGCAGTATTTTTCTGGGCATTTGGGGTACAAATTCACCGTAATGGGAACGTTCTAAACCAGCGCGTTCCACAGAGTTCCACAGGATCCCACTCTAAAGCTGATTTAAATGGCCATTAATTTACAGCAATTGAACATTAAATTCCTTCCATTTGGCCTATAAATTAATGTAAATGAGATTTAAAAATCATGTTTTATTATGAATTCTTTGTGAATGTTATTTGGACACTTAGGCTATTTAAAAATGTTAATCTTTTCTTAAGAAATGGATAGATGTTTAGATCTAGTAATTGAAGTTTGGAATTAGCTACAATTGGGTAACTAACTAATTATATGCTTTAATTTCAGGTCATCCAAGTAAGATTGTTTCATATTTGGTTCAGAATGCTTCAATCTATAATAACACACAAGTCTACAGGACTAGGGAACCAGAAATCCTTGATGAATGTTTGAACAAGCATCCTAACACTGAAAAATTAATAGCTTATATTTATAACACCCTCCTAAACAACGAGGTACCACCGACGGAACCATATAGACACACATGGGGAAATGAATTAGGTCAACCTATAACGAAAGATCTGTGGGACGAAAGTTTACAACATATACATCAATGTTCGTTAAATGCCAGACATGCTTTAATACAATTTAAAGTCTTACATAGATTACACTACTCTAAAATAAAACTAAATAGAATCTTCCCACAAATCTCTCCTATTTGTGATAAATGTCTACATCTAGATGCTAATTTAACACATACGTTTGCAAATTGTATAAAAATTAAACATTTCTGGACTGATATTTTTGAAATAATTTCAGAAGTTATTAATACAAAACTGGATCCAAACTTAAAATTAATAATACTTGGAATATCAGAGCAAAGTTTAACACTCACAACAAGCCAAAGAAATTTCCTCGACTACAGTATAATAACCGGGGAAAAAATTAATATTAAAATTTTGGAAAGGCCCTACGACCTCCACAATTAAAATGTGGATTGTGGAAATGTCGGAGACCCTATATCTAGAAAGAATTAGACTTGTCTTAATGGACAAACAAGAACTTTTTGATAAAATATGGGCTCCATTCATTAATTATCTGACGGGATAGATTGGCCCGGCACGAAAACCCAACTGAAACTTGAACTCAGGATTAGATGAAAAGTCATACTTTATAATCTACGAACCTATCTCCAATGACGTATTATAAATAATCCATTCCACCTTTTTTGTTTTTTTTGATATTTGTAACTTTTCTCTCTCTTTCTCTCTTTTTCTATATTAAAAAAACTCACTAGAAGTAGAAGTAATCGACAATTGAAAATTTTAATAATGTATGATTGATGTATATGAAAAGTTTTTTTACTATAATATGCAACTATACTTTATAATATGTCTACTTCTAATAAAAAAATAAATTTAAAAAAATAAAAATATAAAAATCTATAATAACTGAAAATTTCTTTCAGTTCTCTTAATTTTTAATAAAGTTATGGCCATTTCAATTCAATTCAATTCAATTCAATTTATTGTCATTTGGACCCCTTGAGGTCCAAACGAAATGCCGTTTCTGCAGCCATACATTACAAACAAATAGACCCAAGACACAACATATTTTACATAAACATCCATCACATTGCTGTGATGGAAGGCCAAAAATACTTTTCTCTCCACTGCACTCTCCCCCCCCCATGTCAGAGTCAAAGTCAAAGCCCCCGGCGGGCGATGGCGAATTGTCCCGTGGCCATTAAAACCACGCCGGGTGATGCAAGGTCGCGCACCGGGTTCTTGATGTTAGAGCCCCCGGCGCACGCTCGCAAACTCCCGCGGCCATTCCAAGCCGCGCGGGGCGGTGATGTAGGCCCCGCTCCAGGTGCTCTTCAACCCCGCAACTCGGGCGGGAGAAGTCGCCGCTGCGGAAGCCCCGAAAAGCGGTCTCCCTCCAGGGACCCGCGGGCTCCCGGTGCCGTCCGCCAAACCCGCAGTTGCAGCCTCCGAATCTCCGGGGGTCGGGTCGCAGCAGCGTCCACCACAGCTCCACCCGCTCTGGACTCGGCCAGCTCCGCGACGGTGAGGTGAGTAGTCAGCACCAGAGCCCCCGGTCTTCCTGTTGGAGGCCGCTCCTCGTTGCAGCCCCAACGACAACGGAGACCCGACAAAGAAAAGGTCGGGTCTCCCGTGCAGGGAGAGATTTAAAAGTTACCCCCAACCCCCCCACACCACCCCCACCCCCCCACACACATACCCCAACAAAAATAACAAAAACTACATTAAAACATAGACATAAAATAATAAAAACGCAGACGGACTGCAGAGGCCGCTGCAGACGAGAGTCGCGCCGCCTACCGGATCTGTCCACTGTCCTCGATCACAGCTTTTGTGTCAAGTCAATGGAAAATCAATAGGGAACAAGATGCTAATTTCCGAGTATGAAAATGGCCATAACTTTTTTAATACTGAAGATATAAGTGAATTAGGTGTCAAATTAAACTTATTTTTGTGCATTATCTGATGGGATAAATTGCAGACTTGATTTTTAAAATCTCAAAATGTTGTAACATTGCTACTTTCAATTCTTTGCCATTCAGAGTGAGGTCAGGACATGTTTCTACATACAAAAAGAATCGCTGAACATAGAACAGGGGCGGCACAGTGACGCAGCGGTAGAGTCACTGCCTAACAGTGCGAAACCCTTGACCGATCCAGACTACGGATGCCGCTTGTACGGAGTTTGTGGGTTTTCTCTTGGTGCTCTGGTTTCCTCCCACAGGTTAATTGGCTTCTGTAAATTTCCCTTTGGTGTAGAATAGAACTAGTGTACAGGTGATCTCTGGTCAGGGTCTTCGACCCGGCGGGCCGAAGGCCCAGTTTTCATGCTGTATCGCTAAACTAATCAGTACAGTACAGGAACAGGCCCTTTGCCAAACATGATGCCATGATAAACCGATCTCATCTGCCTGCACATGGTGCATATCCCACTATGCCCTGCATTTATGGCACTAGCTCAATCAATGGCAGAACGGGCAAGAGATTAATTCAGAACAAAAGGATGCACCTTTAGAAAGTAAATGTGGAGGAATTTCTTTAGTCTGAGGGTGGCGAATCTGTGGAATTCATTGCCACAGACAGTTGTGGAAACCAAGTCATTGGGTATTTTTAAGGCTAAGATTGACAGATTCTTGATTAGTACGGGGTTATGGCAGGGTGGGGAACCTTTTCATGTTGGAAGGCCGCATTAAGTTAGCTGTAATCTAACAAGGCCGCATCCACGAAACTTTGATTATATACACTTCAAAATGTACATTATTTTGTTAAAATAGCCCTCATGACTTACTAATGTTTGAATTGTGGCCGTCAGTCAGGGAGGATTATTTCGTTGAATCTTCTTTTACTCTTTGGTATTTTAAATACGTTCATTTTAAGATAAAAATAAAAATAATAAAAGACAAACAAAAACATATTAATAAAAATAAAAGGATTTGTTCTACAAAATTTGGATTCATTCAAAAGGCCGCACTTAATGGCCTAGAAGGCCGCATGTGGCCTTAACATAGAAACATAGAAAATAGGTGCAGGAGTAGGCCATTCGGCCCTTCAAGCCTGCACCGCCATTCAATATGATCATGGCTGATCATCCAAATCAGTATCCCGTACCTGCCTTCGCTCCATACCCCCTGATCCCTTTAGCCACAAGGGCCACATCTAACTCCCTCTTAATATAGCCAACGAACTGGCCTCAACTATCTTCTGTGGCAGAGAGTTCCAGAGATTCACCACTCTCTATGTGAAAAATGTTTTTCGCATCTCAGTCCTAAAGGATTTCCCCTCTATCCTTAAGCTGTGACCCCTTGTCTTCCCAACATCGGGAACAATCTTCCTGCATCTAGCCTGTTCAACCCCTTAAGAATTTTGTACGTTTCTATAAGATCCCCCCTCAATCTCCTAAATTCTAGCGAGATCAAGCTGAGTCTATCCAGTCTTTCTTCATATGAAAGTCCTGACATCCCAGAAATCAGTCTGGTGAACCTTCTCTGCACTCCCTCTATGGCAATAATGTCCTTCCTCAGATTTGGGGACCAAAACTGTACGCAATACTCCAGGTGTGGTCTCACCAAGACCCTGTACAACTGCAGTAGAACCTCCCTGCTCCTATACTCAAATCCTTTTGCTATGAATGCTAACATACCATTCACTTTCTTCACTGCCTGCTGCACCTGCATGCCTACTTTCAATGACTGGTGTACCATGATACCCAGGTCTCGTTGCATCTCCTCTTTTCCTAATTGGCCACCATTTAGATAATAGTCTGCTTTCCTGTTTTTGCCACCAAAGTGGATAACCTCACATTTATCCACATTATACTGCATCTGCTATGCATTTGCCCACTCACCCAGCCTATCCGTCACCTTGCAGCCTCCTAGCATCCTCCTCACAGCTAACACTGCCCCCCAGCTTAGTGTCATCCGCAAACTTGGAGATGTTGCATTCAATTCCCTCGTCCAAATCATTAATATATATTGTAAGGCCGCAGGTTCCCCACCCCTTGGTTATGGGGAGAAGGCAGAAGGTTGGGATTGAGAGGGAGAGTTAGATCAGCCATGGTTGAATGGACAAGGAGACTCGATGGGCTAAATGGCCTACTTCTGCTCCTATGTCGTATGAACATGAAGCAAACTTTTTTCTTAAGAATCAATGAACTGGGTAATAGCTGAAATCCATGATATTATGGATTGCATTCAATAAGGGTTGCGGGAGCTATGAGCTAATAGCACTACTAGCTGTTCATTTTACCATTTGGAGGTAAAGTGTGCATAATGATGCAGCTAGGGGGCACGGTGATGCCGCAGTAGAGCTGCTGCCTTATAGCACCAGAGACGCGGGTTCGATCCCGACTACCGGTGCTGTCTGTACGGAGTTTGTACGTTCTCCCCGTGACATAAGTGGGTTTTCTCTGAGATCTTTGGGCTCCTATCGCACTCCAACGACGTACAGGTTTGTAGGCTAATTGGTATGGTATAAATATAAATTGAAGGAGTGCAGCGTAGGTTCACAAGGTTAATTCCCGGGATGGCAGGACTGTCATATGTTGATAGAATGCAGTTGTGGGCTTGTACACTCTGGAATTTAGGATGAGAGGTTATCTTATTGAAACATATAAGATTATTAAGGGTTTGGACACGCTAGAGGCAGGAAACATGTTCCCGATGTTGGGGGAATCCCGAACCAGGGGCCACAGTTTAAGAATAAGGGGCAAGCCCTTTAGAATGGAGATGAGGAAACACTTTTTCACCCAGTTGTGAGTCTGTGGAATTCTCTGCCTCAGAGGGCGGTGGAGGCAGGTTCTCTGGATGCTTTCAAGAGTTAGATAGAGCTCTTAAAGATAGCGGAGTTAAAGGATATGGGGAGAAGGCAGGAACGGGGTACTGATGGTGGATGATCAGCCATGATCACATTGAATGGTGGTGCTGGCTTAAAGGGCCAAATGGCCTACTCCTCTATTGTCTATTGTGTGTGTAGGATAGTGCTAGTGTGCGGGGATCACTGGTCGTTGCGGACTCAGTTGAATCCTTTCCGCGTTGTATCCTAAACTAAAACTAGAAACACTATCACCCGACAGCTCCAGCCAGCCTTATTGAATCCAAGGCCTCTGCTGCCCGCATGGAGTCTGCACACTTTCCTTCTGACCACGTGAATATACCCTGGATGCTGTGGGTTTTCTGTCCTAAAGACATGTGGGTTGGTCGGTTAATTGTTCTCTAGTGTGTAGGTACATGATGCAATCTGGGTGTTAATGGGAGAGGGGGTTGAATAGTTCACGGGGAGCATCAGCTATGGAGGCCAAGTTATTGGGTATTTTTAAAGCAGAGATTAACAGATCTTCGATTAGAACGGGTATCAGGGGTTATGAGGGCTGAATAGCCTAATTCTGCTTCTATGACTTGAACTTGTGAACTACCAACCAGTATACCAATGACAGGTGGGAGGAAACAAGAGCACCCGAGGGAAATTTGTGTGGCCACGGAGAGAACATGCAAATTCTATACAGTCAGCCGCACCTCCTATTATAAGGTCATAAGTGATCGGAGTAGAATTAGGCCATCAAGTCTAATCCTCCATTCAATCATGTCTGATCTATCTCTCCCTCCTAACCCCATTCACCTGCCCCTGCTCCAGTACTGATCACAAATCTATCTATCCCTGCCTTACAACTATCTACTGACTTGGCCTCCACAGCCTTGTGTGGCAAAGAATTCCACAGATTCACCCACCCTACCTCACTCGCCGTGGATACCAGACCTCCAGAGAAGGTGAGGTGGGGTGGAGTAGAATGCAAACTGCTGGATGTATCGAGCGGGTCAGGCAGCATTTGTGGAGGGAAATGGACGTGTGACAATATGGGTCGGAACCCTTCCTCAGAGGCGACCTGCACATTTCACTCCACAGATGCTGCCTGACCCGTCGCATTCATGCAGCAGTTTGTTCTTTTACTCAGGATGCCAGCATCTGCACCGCTGCCTGTCACCATGGAAGGATAGAGGCTGTTTAAACTCAGAATCTATATCTATGCACAACCAGAGAGCAGTCCCGAGCTGCATCTGCCTCTATGGAGACCCTCGGACTATCTTTGATCGGTCTTTACTGGCTTTAACTTATCCTGTACCTGTACACTGAATGGCTCGATTGTAATCATGTGTTGTCTTTCCGCTGACTGGAGAGCACGCAACAAAAGCTTTTCACTCTACCTTGGGACACGTGATAATAAACTAAACTAGACTAGAACAGAATCGCTAAAGCTTGAACATCAGTACGGTGACAGAAGAATAAAGAATTGCAAATGTTATTCACAGAAGGAGATCGGGAAAAGCATGTTAACTCTACGCCATTCAGTCATAGGGTCATACAGCACAGAGACAGGCCCTTCGGCCCAATTCGTCCATGCCGACCAAGATGCCGGTTTACAGCGACTAATTAACCATTAAACCCGCACGTCTTTGAGATGCGAGAGGAAACCGGAGTCCACGGAGGAAACCCACACGGTCACGGGGAGAACGTGCAAACTCCACACAGACAGCAACCGAGGTCAGGATCGAACCGGGGACTCTGGCACTATGTGGCAGCGGCTCTACTATCTGCACAACCGTGCTGCCTTTTTGCATTGACCAGATTTACTTTATAAAAGGCAAGCATTACTATAAAATTGTGCTTTTTATTGATTGTAATTTTTACTAAAAAAACAATTCAAAGCATCACGTTCAGTTATTGGAGCCTTAATCTCCTGTTAGGCAAGAGGTGAAAACGCACACCACCAGATTAAAGGACAGTTTCTTCCCAGCTGCTATCAGACAACTGAACCAAAGATATGTAGACGTGTCTGAAGAAGGGTTTTGTACCGAAACGTCACCCATTCATTCTCTCCAGAGATGCTGCCTGTCCTGCTGAGACTCCAGCATTTTGTGTCTATCTTCAGTGTAAACCAGCATCTGCAGTTCCTTCCTATTTTCATCACCAACCAGAGAGCGGTCCTGAGCTACCACTTACCTCATTGAAGACCCTGGGATTATATTTAATCAGACTTTACTTTTCACTAAACGTTATTCACTGAGGCAGGGACTATCCTAACAATTAAGAAACATTTGGACAGGTACATGGATAGGACAGGTTTAGCGAGATATTGGCCACGCGCAGGCAGGTGGGACTAGTGTAGATGGGACATGTTGGCCGGTGTGGGTAAGTTGGGCCGAATGGCCTGCTTTAACACTGTATCACTCTATGACTCTTGAAACATCCTACCGCAACCAGAGAGCAGTGCTGAACTACTATCTAACGCGTTGGTGATTCTCGGACTATCGTTGATCGGACTTTATTGCACTAAACGTTCTTCACTTATCATGGTAGACAAAAATGCTGGAGAAACTCAGCGGGTGAGGCAGCGTCTATGGAGCGAAGGAAATAGGCAACGTTTCGGGTCGAGACCCTTCTTCAGACTGATGTGAGGGTGGGGGTGGGCGGGAAGAAGATAGGAAGAGGCGGAGACAGTGGGCAGAGGGAAAGCTGAGAAGGGGAGGAGAAAGCAGGGACTACCTAAAATTAGAGGTCAATGTTCATACCGCTGGGGTGCAAACCTTCTTATTCACTTATCATGTATCTGTACATTGTGGATGGCTTAATTGTAATCATATATTGTCTTTCCGCTGACTGATTAGCACGCAACAAAAGCTTTTCACTGTACCTAGGTACACGTGACAACAAACAAAACTAAACCGTGTAGGAAGGAACTGCAGATGCAGGTTTACATCAATGATGGACACAAAATGCTGGAGTAACTCAGTGGGACAGGCAGCATCTCTGGATAGAAGGAATGGGTTTCTCAACCCAAAACATCACCTATTCCTTCTATCCAGAGATGCTTCCTGACCTGCTGAGTTACTGCAGCATTTTGTGACTATACCAAACTAATCAGTCACCAGCTCAGAATGGTTTGGGGCTCTGACGGCATGGGAGCAGTTAAGGGCCAGGTTAGGGCTGTTCTCCCGTGTGGGAACTGCACAGACACACCAGGGGGAGCCATTTCCACCATCCTCCATGGTTCATTGACCTCTAGGGCAGCCTTATCTTCCGGGCGGTGCTGTGATTGCCATAGAGAGCTGGTTCTTTAAGCACTGACTCACTGTACAGCACAGAAGTGACTAAGGGACTGTGATTTCTCCATGCAGCTCTACAGAAGAGCAGGACTACGGAAATCACTTTTCTCTGCACACATACAAAAAGCATGAAAGTGCTATTCTTAATGTAGTTTTGCCAGCATTTAGTCATAATCACAGCGCCATACAGGCCCGTCGGCTTAACCTGCCCACACCGACCAACCTACCTCCACTAACTACCAACCTACACTAGTCCCACCTGCCTGCATTTGGCCCATTTCCCTCTAAACCTCTCCATCCAAAACCGTACGAAATTGCAGCAAATTGTGGACGCGTCCCAGACCATCACACAAACCGACCTCCCTTCCATTGACTCCATCTATATCTCAAGGCCAGCAGCATAATCAAGGACCAGTCGCATTCCCGGTCACTCCCACTTCTCTCCTCTCCCATCAGGCAAGAGGTACTAAGTGTGAAAACGCACACCTCCAGATTTAGGGTCAGTTTCTTCCCAGCTGTTATCAGGCAACCGAACCATCCTATCACCAACTAGAGAGCAGTCGTGAGCTACCACATACCTCATTGGTGACCCTTGGACTATCTTTGATTGGACTTTACCTTGCACTAAACGTTATTCCCTTTGTCATGTATCTGTACACTGTGGATGGCTCGATTGTAATCACGTATAGTCTTTCTGACTGGTTAAGACGCAACAGAAGCTGAACTGGGGTCAGACAGCATCAAGAGAATCAAGAGTGTTTTATTGTCACATGTTCCAGATAGAACAATGAAATTTGTAGTTGCAGCAGCACAACAGTATATGTAAACATAGTACACTGTAAACAATATAATAAACGAGAAAAGAAAAGGTTTAGTGCACGCACACCAATATATACACACACACACACACACATTCATACACACACTTAAGCCCCCGTCCCACTTACGTGTCCTTGGCACGCAAATTACGCGACCTTGTGGTCGCGTTGAGCCGCGACGGACCTGCGAAGGTCGCGCGCGATTTCATGCATACGCACAGCCGTCTGGAGCGCGTGACGTCATTTGAAGATGGACATAAAGCTGGAGTAACTCAGCAGGACCGGCAGCATCTCTGGAGAGAAGCAATGGGTGACGTTTCGTGTCGAGGCTCTTCTTCAGTCTGAAAAGAACGTCACCCATTGCTTTTCTCCAGAGATGCTGCCGGTCCCGCTGAGTTACTCCTGCATTTTGTGTCCATCTTCAATTTTCTTGGCCCCGCTCTGGGAGTAGAAGTGGGGGCGGATCCGGACCACAACGGCCGTGAGCCCCAGGCCGAGCTCGGCGATCGTTTGCCTGCTTCTGCTGCTGTTGAAGGTGAGACCTTGCGTCGCGCCAGGGTCTTGGGCCTGTCCCACATTGGCCGTCAGTTATGCGACAGGCCGTTGACTTGCGAAGATTTTGTTCGCTACAAAAATTTCGGAGCCCCGCGCGATGTCGTGCACATACCCCTCCGCGCTTCTCAGTGGCACCGGCCCCGCGAGGCCATACGATGCATGTGCGCCTCAACGCGACCACGATGTCGCGTAATTTGCGTGCCAAGGACACGTAAGTGGGACAGGCCCTTTATACACACAAATATACACACACAAACATTCATACACACAAATATACACACACATTCATACACACAAATATACACACACGTCCATACACATTATATACACATATTTGCACACACACAATTATATATACACATTTACACGCACATTATATAAACACATGTGCACACGCATGCGGACACACACGTAGACGTGCGTACACTTGCACACATCTACACGCTGACACACACATGCATGCTCACTGTACACACTCACACCCGTGCACTCACTCACACCCGTGCACTCACTCACATTTTGCACTTACGCACATGAACGCACATGAACACACATGCTCACATTTACACTCTCACGGCGCAAACACACACACATATTTATACACAGTCATACAAGTGTAGAAACTGTGTACATGGCACTTGTTATTCGTTAAAAGATCACTGCAAATGAACATTGCTGATTGGCATTTGTTCACGGCTGGGTCTTACCGAAGAGCATGAAGAGGAGGACGCAGAGGAGGGTGGCGACCAGGACCAGCACGGTCAGCCCGATGCTCTGCAACATGCTGAGATTGTGTAGGTGTGGGTGTAGGGGGGGCGGTCACTCACCAGGCCCACCATCCGCCTCACGGAGAGGAGAGGAGATGAGATGAGGGGCTTTGGACGACCACCACCACCCCTGGCCGCCGCCGCCTCTCTCCAGCCCCACTAGGCCCAGGCGGCGCGAACAACCCGCCCCCCGCCGCTTTACCGGCGACCCGCTCCTCTCGTCGCCTTGGCACCGCCGATCCCACCGCGGGGCATGCCGGTAAGTGTAGTCTGATCACAGCGCGTCTCCCGCCCACAGTCTGTCTCCGGGGTGATCCCGATAACTACAATTCCCAAAGTGCACCGCGGGGGCGCCGCCCCCCCCCACACACGCAGTCTGTCGCTGGAGATGACGACAGGGAGCGCCGCGGGGCACGCCGGTGAGTGTAGTCCGATCATACCGTCATTCCCGCCCACAGTCTGTAGCTGGGGTGACCCCGATGACTACAATTCCCAAGGAGCGTCGCGGGGCCCCCAGTCTTAGAAACATAGAAAATAGGTGCAGGAGTAGGCCATTCGGCCCAAAGATCCTCTATGATCTTTGATTAGAAACATAGAAACATAGAAATTAGGTGCAGGAGTAAGCCATTCGGCCCTTCGAGCCTGCACCGCCATTCAATATGATCATGGCTGATCATCCAACTCAGTATCCCGTACCTGCCTTCTCTCCATACCCCCTGAACCCTTTAGCCACAAGGGCCACATCTAACTCCCTCTTAAATATAGCCAATGAACTGGCCTCAACTACATTCTGTGGCAGAGAATTCCAGAGATTCACCACTCTCTGTGTGAAAAATGTTTTCCTCATCTCGGTCCTAAAAGACTTCCCCCTTATCCTTAAACTGTGACCCCTTGTTCTGGACTTCCCCAACATCGGGAACAATCTTCCTGCCTGTCCAACCCCTTAAGAATTTTGTAACGTCGGACATCAAAGATGGCTGCCGTGCCGGAGCGCCGTGGGGCATGCCGGTAGGTGTAGTCCATACATACCGTCACTCCTGTGCCACCGCCCGTCGCCGGGGTGACCATATGACTACAACTCCCAATGTGCACCGCGGGAGCGGTCCCCAGTGGAGGTCTCTCTATAAGGGAGTCCTCCCCCTTTACATCTGGGGCCTGGGGTGGAGAGTGTTGCAGGTAGACAAAAATGCTGGAGAAACTCAGCGGGTGAGGCAGCATCTATGGAGCTAAGGAAATAGGGAGAATTCAACGTTCATGCCATCCGGACGCAAGCAACCCAGGCGGAATATGAGGTGCTGTTCCTCCAATTTCCGGTGTTGCTCACTCTGGCAATGGAGGAGACCCAGGACAGAGAGGTCGGATTGGGCATGGAAGGGGGAGTTGAAGTGCTGAGCAACACCGGAATTTGGAGGAGCATTACCTCATATTCCGCCTGGGTTGCTTGCGTCCGGATGGCATGAACGTTGAATTCTCCCAGTTTTGCTAGCCCTTGCTGTCTCCTCCCCTTCCTTCACCCTCGAGCTGTCTCCTCCCATCCCCCCGCCTCGGGCTCCTCCTCCTCCCTTTTTCCTTCCTTCTCCCCCCCACCCCCCATCAGTCTGAAGAAGGGTTTCGGCCCGAAACGTCGCCTATTTCCTTCGCTCCATAGATGCTGCTGCACCCGCTGAGTTTCTCCAGCATTTTTGTGTACCTTCGATCTTCCAGCATCTGCAGTTCCTTCTTGAACAGGTTTGGAGGGATATGGGCCAAACGCAGGCAGGTGGGACTAGTGTACGATGGACACGTTGGACAATGCGAGCAAATTGGGCTGAAGGGCCTGTTTCCACACTATGACTCTATGACTGCAAATAAAAACCTGTAGGGTTTGCTGCTGTAAACATAGAGGAACGTAGAGGGCCGCATTGAAGTCCACAGGATGGTCTCTGGGTGAAAGTTTTTTATTGCAAAGTTATTTCCTTCCTGTGTATTGAAACCTGCATGCCTGTTTGCAGATGACACTAAGTATTTAAGAAAGTTCAAGTTCAAGTGAGTTTATTGTCATGTGTCCCTGTATAGGACAATGAAATTCTTGCTTTGCTTAAGCACACAGAACATAGCAGGCATTTACTACAAAACAGATAAGTGTGTCCATATACCATAATATAAATATATACACACATGAATAAATAAACTGATTAAGTGCAAATAACAGAAAATGGGTTCATAATAATCATAGTTTTGTCCGAGCCAGGTTTAATAGCCTGATGGCTGTGGGGAAGTAGCTATTCCTGAACTTGGTTGTTGCAGTCTTCAGGCTCCTGTATCTTCTACCTGAAGGTAGCAGGGAGATGAGTGTGTGGCCAGGATGGTGTGGGTCTTTGATGATACTGCCAGCCTTTTTGAGGCAGCGACTGCGATAAATCCCCTTGATGGAAGGAAGGTCAGAGCCGATGATGGACTGGGCAGTGTTTATTATTCTTTGTAGTCTTTTCCTCTCCAGGGCGCTCAAATTGCCGAACCAAGCCATGATGCAACCGGTCAGCATGCTCTCTACTGTGCACCTGTAGAAGTTAGGGAGTCTTCCTTGACAAACCGACTCTCCGTAATCTTCTCAGGAAGTAGAGGCGTTGATGAGCTTTCTTGATAATTGCATTAGTATTCTCGGACCCAGGGCCGGTGCTAGGAATTGCGGGGCCCAATTAGAAAATTGATGGCGGGGCCCCTACTCTAGAAAAGTAAAAATTTATGTATGTTTATATTTCGTGTAGTATGCTCGTCTTTAACCAAAAAAAACATTAAATGCTTGATATACTAAAATTTTGAAAAACTATATGAAAGTGTCACACATCTAATAAAATGAGCGGCACTTTGAAAGATTGAATGTGTGTGTGTGTGTGTTTATGAGTGTATGCGATTGTGTCTCTGTGTCTGTGTGACTGAGTGTGTGTGTTTGTGTGTATGCGTCTGTGTGTGTGCGTGCATGGCCGGCCTTAGGGGGTTTAAACGGTTTAGAGATGTTTAGAGGGCTTCAGATGGGTTCAGGTGTGTTTACAATTGTTTAGAGGGAAATAGGGGGGCTAGAGGGGGTTTAGAGGTGTTCAGAGGGTCCCAGAGGGGTTTAGAGACGTTATAAGCCCCCCGTGAGAAATTGTATTTCTCTGAAATTGAAGATAGACATAAAGCTGGAGTAACTCAGCAGACAGGCAGCGCAGCGACTCTGGAGAGAAGACCCTTCTTCAGACCGAACTGAACTCGCGTCGGTGAGAGTACTTGTGATTGTCTGAAGAAGGGTCTCGACCAGAAACACAACCCTCTCCCCAGAGCCGCTGCCCGTCCCGCTGAGCCACCTTCAACTTCAGAGCCAAACAAAAAACACAGAGTGCTGGAGGAACTCAGCGGGCCAGGCGAATGCCTCACCAGCTGAGTTTCTCCAGCATTTTTGTCTACCGCTAAACATCAATGATTCCGGGAATGCTGAGGGGACAGGGTGATAGAGAGGGAGTAGGAGAGCTAGAGAGAGAGACGAGACGGGGAGCGGGAGAGAGAGCGCGAGAGAAAGAGGGAGGGAGGGAGTGAGCAAAAGACAGAGAGATACAACGTGGGTCGGTAGGTGAATGACTAACCTGCACACCAGGAAGAAGCCCCTTCTCGCGGTCCGGGGCCCTCACTCATGATGGTGAGTTAAATGAAATTCTCAACGTGTCATCGATCTACATTCCTCAGTAATGTAATTGTGTTTTAAACAAGTATTAATGACGCCGCGTGAATTTTATTCAAAGGAACACGGCGTCATTAAATGAGTCTGAAGAAGGGTTTCGGCCCGAAACGTCGCCTATTTCCTTCGCTCCATAGATGCTGCTGCACCCGCTGAGTTTCCCCAGCAATTTTGTGTACCTTCGATATTCCAGCATCTGCAGTTCCCTTTTGAACACGGCGTCATTAATACTTGTTCAAAACACTATAACATTTACTGAGGAATGTGGATAGATGCAGATTCATGACATCGCATAGCAAGGTGTTAACTACTTACCGTTAAGAAGTGCTAACAGCACTAGTTAACAAATCGTTTGTGTATGATGGCCGTGCAGCGGTTGTTATGCATGTTCGTTTAAAAAAAATCCGGATGGCGAATTAAAAAAAATCTTTATTTAACAAAGATAATTCGTATTTCCGTACGAAATACTGAACATTAGTGCGGGGCCCCCATTAGGCGCGGAGCCCAATTGGGAGCAATCGGTCAAATCGGCTTAATGCCGGCCCTGCTCGGACCAGGAAAGATCTTCAGAGATGTGCACGCCCAGGAATTTGAAGCTCTTGACCCTTTCAACCATCGACCCGTTGATATAAATGGGGCTGTGGGTTCCCCTTGTACTCCTTCCAAAGTCCACAATCAGTTCCTTGGTTTTGCTGGTGTTGAGGGCCAGGTTATTGCGCTGGCACCATATGGACAGTTGCTCGATGTCTCTTCTATACTCTGACTCATCCCCATCAGTGATACGTCCCACAACAGTGGTGTCATCAGTGAACTTGATGATGGAGTTCGCACTATGACTGGCTACGCAGTCATGAGTATAGAGTGAGTACAGCAGTGGGCTGAGCACGCAGCCTTGAGGTGCTCCCGTGCTGATTGTTATCGAGGCTGACAAATTTCCACCAATACGAACAGACTGTGGTCTGTGAATGAGGAAGTCGAGGATCCAATTGCAGAGGGATGCGCAGAGACCCAGTTCTGCGAGTTTGGTAACCAGCTTGGAGGGGATGATTGTGTTAAATGCCGAGCTGTAATCGATGAATAACAGCCTAACAGGTGCGGTGGCGCGACTCACCTGTTGCAGCGGCCCCTACAGCCCGTCTTTCTTTTTTTTCTTTTTTGTCTAGTTAAATGTAGTTGTTCGTGTTTTTTAATATGGTTTTTAACTGTATATGTGGGAGGCGGGAGGGGGAAACTTTAAAAAAATCTCTTCCCTGCAGGGGAGACCCGACCTTTTCCCTGTCGGGTCTCCGTTGTCGTTGGGGCCTAGCGCCGTGGAGCGGCCTCCAGCCTGAACGACCTGGGGGCTCCAGTCCCAGAGCCTGCGGAGCTGCGGACTGCTCACCATCGTGGGGCTGGCCGGCCTCGGAGCATGGGGAGCGGTGGTGGCTCGCTGCTGCAGCCCGACTCTGGAGCTCGGAGGCTCCAGCAACGCAGCTTCTGTGGACTGTCGGGATATCGGGAGCTCGCGGGTCCGATAGGAGACCGCTTTCGGGAGCTCCCGCAACGCGACTTCTCCAGCCCGTGTCGCGGGGTTGGAACTACCCGGAGCGGGGCCGTACATCGCCCGGCGCGGCTTAACGGCCGCGGGACATTCCAGCGCCTGCCGGGGGCTCCAACATTATGACATTTAGACCGGGAGCGGGGCCGTACATCGCCTGGCACGGCTTAACGGCCACAGGACTTATCATCGCCCGTCTGGGGCTTCGACATCGGGAGAAAAATGGAGAACAGGGGAGAGAAAAGACTTTGCCTTCCATCACAGTGAGGAGGAGGTTCACTGTGATGGATGTTTCTGTAAATTGAATTGTATGTCTGTAGGAAATTGTCTTTGTTTGTATGGCTGTGGAAACGGAGTTTCGTTTGAGCCTCACTGAGGTTCAAATGACATGTAATAAAATATTGTATATTGTATATTGACATATGAGTTTTTGTTGTCCAAGTGGTCCAGAGCGGAGTGGAGGGCCAGCGAGATCGCATCCACCATTGATCTGTTGTGGCGGTACGCGAACTGCAGTGGGTCCAGGTTTTCGTCGAGGTAAGAGTGGATTTGCTCCATGATCAACCTCTCAAAGCACTTCATCACCACCGGCGTTAGTGCCACTGGTCGATAGTCATTGAGGCACATCACCTTACTCTTCTTGGACACTGGTATAATTGATGCCCTTTTAAAGCAGGTGGGGACTTCAGACCTCAGAAGTGAGAGGTTGAAAATGTCCGTAAAAACTCCAGCCAGTTGGTCCGCACAGGTATTTAGAACACGACCGGGTATACCATCAGGTCCAGGCGCTTTTCTAGGGTTCACCCCTCTGAAGGATTTCCTGACGTCGGCCTCTGTGACTGAGACTGAAATGCCATCACAGCGAATGGGGGATCGGGAAGGCACATCAGTATTCTCCCTATCAAAGCGTGCGTAAAACGCATTGAGCTCGTCAGGGAGTGATGTGTCGCCGACATTCGAGCTGCCTCCTGGTTTCGCCTTGTAGGAGGTGATTGCATTCAGGCCCTGCCACAGCTGCCGAACATCTGTCTCATCCTCCAGTTTGGAGCAGAAGTCCCTTTTGCCCTTTTTGATGGCCTTACCAAGAACTGCAGATGCTGGAAAACTCACTCGCTGAGTTTCTCCAGCAATTTTGTCCATCTGCAAATGACACTAAAGTGGGTGGTATTGTCGATAGTGGATAGACACGGGGTGGCACAGCGGTAGAATTGCTGCCTTACGGTGCTTACAGCGTCAGAGACCGGGTTCGATACCGACTACAGGTGCTGTACATTCTCGCCGTGACCACGTGGGTTTTCTCCGAGAGCTCCGGTTTCCTCCCGCACTCCAAAGACGTCCAGGTTTCTAGGTTAATTGGCTTTGGTATAATGGTAAATGTTCCCTAGTGTGTGTGTGTGTAGGGTAGTGTAAGTGTGCAGAGATCGCTGGGCGGTGCGGACTCGGTGGGCTGAAGGGCATGTTTCCGCGCTGTATCTCTAAACTAAACTGAAACAAGGGAGATATAGTAGGAGCTGCTTTCGAAATAAGACTGGTCTTGCTAACAGTTGATTGTTTTCCCCTGATGTTTGCAGCACTTTGTTCCAAAGTGCGAGCGGGCCGATGCTTCTTGTGACCAGCCTGCATTGGTCAGAGCTGTTTTTTGCTTAGACAATAAACAATAGGTGCAGGAGTAGGCCTTTCGGCCCTTCGAGCTAGCACCGCCATTCAATGTGATCATGGCTGATCATCCCCAATCAGTACCCCGTTCCTGCCTTCTCCCCATATCCCCTGACTCCGCTGTCTTTAAGAGCCCTATAGCTCTCTCTTGATAGTATCCAGAGAACCTGCCTCCACCGCCCTCTGAGACAGAGAATTCCACAGATTCACAACTCTCTGTGTGAAAAAGTATTTCCTCATCTCCGTTCTAAATGGCTTACCCTTTATTCTTAAACTGTGGCCTCTGGTTCTGGACTCCCCCAACATCGGGAACATGTTTCCTGCCTCTCACGTGTCCAAAGCCTTAATAATCTTATAAGTTTTAATAAGATCCCCTCTCATCCTTCTAAACTATAGAGTATACATGCCCAACCGCTCCATTCTCTCAGCATATGACAGTCCCGCCATCCCGGGAATAAACCTTGTAAACCTACGCTGCACTCCCTCAATAGCAAGAATGTCCTTCCTCAAATTAGGGGAGCAAACCTGCACACAATACTCCAGGTGTGGTCTCACTAGGGCCCTGTACAACTACAGAAGGACCTCTTTGCTCCTATACTCAACTGCTCTTGTTATGAAGGCCAACATGCCATTGGCTTTCTTCACTGCCTGCTGTACCTGCATGCTTTACTTAGTGTTCTATATGGTCCATCAATACATTTTCAGATTACTTCTCTGAAAGGCCAAGGGTCTTGCCTTCCACGCCCTCGAGTTCAGCTGCAGGAGCTCCACAAGACCTGGCGAAGGCCGGGCATGGAGAGGGGCGACGAGACGGCCAGAATGGAGGTGACGGCTGCAACGGTCCTTTGCGGGCCATCTGTGGCCTATGACAGGAATGTAGCTTACACATGGACTCGGTAGGCTATTCAGTTCACACTGTACTTACCGGGGTGATTGTGTCTATCTATGTTCGAGGATAGTCTTGCTGAGCTGTAGGCAAAAGAAAAGTGTTTCACGCACCTTGGTCAAAGGTAGACACAAAAAGCTGGGGTAACTCAGTGGGACAGGAGAGAAGGAATGGGTGACGTTTTGGGTTGAGACCATTCGGGTGAGTTCAGCTTTTTGTGCCTATCTTCGGTTTAAACCAGCATCTGCAGTTCCTTCTTACACATTACTCTTAAGTCCACTTTGTGTCCTTCTGTGCATTAACCAGCATCTCCAGTTCTTTGGTAGACAAAAGTGCTGGAGAAACTCTGCGGGTGCGGCAGCATTTATGGAGCGAAGGAAATAGGCAACGTTTCGGCCCGAAACGTTGCCTATTTCCTTCGCTCCATAGATGCTGCCGCACCCGCAGAGTTTCTCCAGCACTTTTGTTCACCTTCGATTTTCAAGCATCTGCAGTTCCTTCTTGAACATCTGCAGTTCTTTCTTGCGACTCTACTATTGATGTAGACACAAGGAACTGCAGATGCCGATGTAGATCAGCGCCCCCATCGGTGGGGGCGCTGCAAGCCGGTGCCCTGTCAGCAACGTGTCCGTTTTTTTCTGCTTTTTTTCTACCTTTCCCGGAGACACATCTGGGGCTTCAGCGGCGGGCGCAGCGTGGACTCTCGGCGTGGAGTGGGCGAGCCCTCGCTGGGGCTCGCCGGAGGGGAGCGCTCCGTTCTCGCTGGCCCGCGGCAGCCGGCAGTCTGCGGAGCTCCAGCTGGCGCGGCGTCTGCAGCCCGGGATCTCACGTTGGGGACACGGGGAAGAAGAAGCTCCATCGGCCGGCCCGCGGCCGACTTCTACCGTGGGCGCCGTGGCGACTTACCATCACCCCTGGAGGGGAGCTTCGTCTGTCGGCCCTGCGGTCTGCGGTGCTTCTTTAAATCTTCGACCGCCGGCCTGCGGCCTACACCAGCCTGAAGCTCCGGTGGGGAAGAGCCGATCCTGGACTTACCTTGACTTTTACCTTGTCCTTTTACCATCTGGACGCCCGCAGCGACGGCTGCGGAGGGTTGAGGTCCTGACCACGGGGGGAGATGGAGGAGGACTGGCCCATTTCTGTGCCTTCCACCACAGTGATGAATGCTGTGGTGGATGTTTGTGTTAAATTTTTATTGTGGATTGTGTGTTCTTTATCATTGTACCGCTGCTGACAAATTCATTTCACTTGCACTTTATGTGCAATGTGACGAATAAAACTATATTGATTGATTGATTGATTGAGACACAAGGAACTGCAGATTACCAAAAAAAGAAGACAGAGTGCTGGAGTGTCTCAGTGGATCAGGCAGTATCACTGGAGAAAGTGGATCGGTGACATTTTGGTCAGAACCCTTTATCAGACACCATTATTATTTAGCCCCTATCCCGTCTAAACCTTTTCTATCCATGTACCTGTGCAAGTATTTTTTTAAATGCTGTTATATGCTGTTTTGCAATATGGCGGGACTGTCATATGCTGAGAGAATGGAGTGGCTGGGCTTGTTATATGCTGGGATGGCGGGACTGTCATATGCTGAGAGAATGGAGTGGCTGGGCTTGTACACTCTGGAATTTAGAAGGATGAGAGGAGATCCTATTGAAACATATAAGATATTAAGGGTTTGGGCACACTAGAGGCAGCATCACTGGAGAAAGTTTCCGATGTTGGGGGAGTCCCGAACCAGGGGCCACAGTTTAAGAATAAGGGTTTAGAACGGAGATGAGGAAACACTTTTTCACACAGAGAGTTGTGAGTCTGTGGAATTCTCTGTCTCAGAGGGCGGTGGAAGCCGGTTCTCTGGATACTTTCAAGAGAGAGCTTGATAGGGCTCTTAAAAATAGCGGAGTCAGGGGATATGGGGAGAAGGCAGGAACGGGGTCCTGATTATGGATGATCACATTGAATGGCGGTGCTGGCTCAAATGGCCTACTCCTGCACCTATTGTCTATTGATCTGCATCTCTCCTAGTCTACGTGGTTGAAAGATTCAAGTTCCTCGGAGTCAATATCACCAGCAATTTGTCCCGGAACACCCATATTGAAGCAATGGCCAAGAAAGCACACCAACGCCTCTGCTTGCTTAGAAGGCTCAGGAAGTTCTGCATGTCCCCGACAACTCTCACCAACTTCTGCAGATGCGCCGCAGAAAGCATTTGATCGGGGATCTCTCGGGGGAAAAAACCCATGCAGGTCACGAGGAGAACGTACAAACTCCGTAAAGACAGCACCCGTAGTCGGGATGGAACCCGGGCCTGTGGCGCTATGAGGCAGCAACTCTACCGCTGCGCCACCGTGCCACCCTGTTAAAAGCACCACATCCATTTCCTTAAAATAAAAGTTCTTTTAATTTTTATTTTTATCAGAGGAAAACATTGTTTTAACATTGTCAACAATTACGCAAAATATACACAGTAATGCTTCATGCTTTCATTTCAATAAAGGAATATTTAATACAATGGACAATAGTTCAAACGGTATACATGTGGTTTCTTGGTTTCATGGTCCTCCAAAATATTCCAAATGGAATTTAAACTGGAGGTGGATTGTATACATGTAGCCGATTGAGCCTCATTGTAATCAGTAAATTAAACTGGCTGCCTAATAATCGGTCATAGGCTTTTGATGAATGCGCCCATTTTAATTTTAGGTTAGTTTAGGAAACAGCGCGGAATCAGGCCATTCGGCTCACCGCTCCGACCCGCACACTAACACTACCCTACACACACTAGAGACAATTTTACATTTACACCAAGCCAATTAACCTACACAGGAGGTGGGCGAAAACCGAAGATCTCGGAGAAAACCCACGGAAGTCCCGGGGAGAAGGTACAAACTCCATACAGACAGCACCCGTAGTCGGGATGGAACCGGGTCTCTGGCGCAGTGAGGCAGCAACTCTACCGCTGCGCCACCGTGCCGGCCGTTAATTCCCTCAATGGCCACAAATGGGACACAAATCTATACTTATCCACAGGAAGAGCAATGATTAAAAAATGGATTTCAAACATGTGGCCAGCTAACTACCCCAGGAAAATATTGTTCACTTCTTTAGAATACTTTCGAAGGTGCATCGCACAGACCAGACTCCCCACCATTGACTCCACCTTACACTTCACACTGCCTCTTCTTGCATAGAGTGGATGTAGAGAGGATGTTTCTACTAGTGGGAGAGTCTAGGACCAGAGGTCACAGTCTCAGAATTAAAGGACATTCCTTTAGGATGGAGATGAGGAGGATTTTTAGGATGAATCTGTGGAATTCATTGCCACAGAAAGCTGTGCAGGCAAAGTCAGCGAATATTCTAAAGTGGAGATTGACAGATTTTTGATTAGTACGGTTGTCAGGCGTTATGAGGAGAAGGCAGGAGAATGGGGTTAGGAGGGAAAGATTGATCAGCCGTGATTGAATGGCGGACTAGGCTTGATGGGCTGAATGGCCTAATTCTACTCCTACCACATCTACTTAACCCCATATGTATGTTTTGGAGAGTTTGGTACATTGTATACATCAACTTTTCACACCAATGGAGTGTGGCAGCTAAAGTTAAATAATCAAACCTTATCGAAAATGTTTGACATTTATCACTGCCCTCATACATTGTTTATGATCGTAGCTTTAAAATTGTAAATCTAGTTTATGATCATGTGGTAGGAGCAGAATTAGGCTATTCGGCCCATCAAGTCTACTCCGCCATTCAATCATGTCTGATCTATCTCTCCCTCCTAACCCTATTCTCCTGCCTTCTCCCCATAACCCCCGACACCCGTACTAATCAAGAATCTATCTATCTCTGCCTTAGAAATATCAATTGACTTGGCCTCCACAGCCGTCTGGCAATGGATTCCACAGATTCACCACCAAATCATATTTTTTAAATTTAGTTTAGAAGGATGAGGGAGGGATCTCACTGAAATCATAATTGCTCCAAAGAAGCGCGTGCAGGCAAAATTCCATTGAGAGCAAATTCCCACAGAAATGGTTCCTATCACCATCTATCCTGGGTAAAATCCTTGTGGAGGGAACTGTGCACATGGAAAACAGGCACAGTTAGATCCCGTCTCCAAACTCCAGTGTCGTCGACTTACAAACATTTGCAAAAAGCTGGACTGCTCTCTCCCCAAAGGCATGACGCCATTTAAGATTCATAAAAGATATTCAAAGGTAGACACAAAATGCTGAAGTAACTCAGCGGGACAGGCAGCATCTCTGGAGAGAAGGAATGGGTGACATTTCGGGTCGAGACCCTTCTTCAGACTGATGTCAGGGGAGTGGGCGGGACAGAGATAGAATGTAGTCGGAGACAGTAAGACGTGGGAGAACTGGGAAGGGGGAGGGGATGGAGAGAGAGGGAAAGCAAGGGCTATCTGAAGTTAGAGAAGTCAATGTTCATACCGCTGGGGTGTAAGCTACCCGAGCGAAATATGAGGTGCTGTTCCTCCATTTTGCGCTGGGCCTCACTCTGACAATGGAGGAGGCCCAGGACAGAAAGGTCAGATTGGGAATGGGAGGGGGGAGTTGAAGTGCTGAGCCACCGGGAGATCAGGTAGGTTAAGGCGGACTGAGCGGAGGTGTTCGGCGAAACGATGGCCGAGCCTGCGCTTGGTCTCGCCGATGTAGAGAAGTTGTTGATATTCCTTGGATCTGTATATGAGGGCATGTAACATCGGAACAGTGTCCAGGACAAATTGCACGCAACAGGATATCGTAACAGTGCATACTGAGTGCTTTACATATTACTAGCTCCACATACGAGACAAAAAGCGCAACATTTATTCAGCTTAACAAACAAAGCCCCCGCAAACCGTTAGCTAACAAGTCGAGACAGACACAGAATTAAGCTGAACTAACAATACAGAATCTTAAAATCCCTTCACAGTACTGAGACTTGTTGCTTTATACACATTTTAAATAAAAAGCATTTTAACAAACTAAGTATGATCTGTCCTATCAATCATAAATAAAATATAAATTTTGTACCGTCTCTGGTACTAGCTTTTTTTTCATCCCCTTGATAAATATTTTGTCCTGCATATATACAGATATTCATGCTAAGAATACTATAAATAACACAAATATTTCACAGACATTGTATCCTCTGTACAGACAACATCGCGTTTCAAACAAAAAAACATGAAATCAACACATTTCATCATGAATATTAATTTTCATCTCATCATTAATAATATCTAATTTCAAAAACAAATGCAGAGCGCTGTTTTGAGTGAGCGCTTTCATTCACAGCCAGGAACTGTTTTATGGAATTCAGGCATTGGTTAGTTTTGTTTAGTTTAGAGATACAGCGCGGAAACATAACCTTCGGCCCACCTGGTCCACGCCAACCAGCGATCCCCGCACGTTAGCAATATTCTACACGCAATAGGGACAATTTATAATTTATAGAGCTGAGATGGATAGATTCTTGATTAGTACGGGTGTCAGAGGTTACGGGGAGAAGGCAGGAGAATGGGGTTAGGAAGGAGAGATAGATCAGCCACAATTGATGGGCCGAATGGCCTAATTCTGCTTGTGAGCATATGAGCTTCTGAAACTTATGAACATGGAGACGAGGAAACACTTTTTCTCACAGAGAGTTGTGAGTCTGTGGAATTCTCTGCCTCAGAGGGCAGTGGAGGTCGGTTCTCTGGATACTTTCAAGAGAGAGCTAGATAGGGCTCTTAATGATAGCGGAGTCAGAGGATATGGGGAGAAGGCAGGAACGGGGTACTGATTGTGGATGATCAGCCATGATCACGTTGAATGGCGGTGCTGACTCTAAGGGCCGAATGGTCTACTCCTGCACCTATTGTCTATTGACTCTCTCTCTCGACTATCTTTGGAAGCTACACCTTTCAGTTGTCGCGGTTCCAGTCACTGCAACTGCCTCCCTTTGCCTCACAGACGCTTAAATTCTTCGATAAGCAACTCACTAAAATGTAATAACAAGGAACTTTTTTCGGATATTTTTGTAAGGCAGGGATTGACAGGTTGTTGATTAGTACGGGTGTCAGGGGTTAGGCGTCGAAGGCAGGAGAACGGGGTTGAGAAGGAGAGATAGATCCGCCGTGATTGAATGGCGGAGTGGACTTGATGGGCCGAATCAGGAAACAGGGACCTGGGTTTAAGGTGAGAGGGGAAAGGTTTAATAGGAACCTGAGGGGCGACTGTGCAGAGGGTGGTGAGTATATGGAATAGGCTGCTGCAGGAGGTAGTTGAGGCAGGTACTATATTATTAAAAATACATTTGCACAGGTTTAGTGGAATATGGGCCAGACGCGGGCAGGTGGGACTCGTGTAGACGGGGCATGTTGGTCGGCGTGGGCAAGTTGGGCCGAAGGGCCTGTTTCCACGTTGTATGACTCTATAAGTCTACATTCTTCACATTGCAAGGAATTCCTCTCTGTCACTTGTGCTGCAAAAGCAACTGGTATTGCATGCACTTTGCATAGTAAACTGCGCCTAGCGGCCTCAAAATATAAAAAAATATATGTAATTTCTGATAACAGGGGTCGTTTTATGATCTAGTGCTTCCCGCCACACATCTTTGTGCAATGGTTAACAGGAACAAAGAATTTCTGCAAATCATTTTTTTTTTTGCATATCAGGCTCAACACATTCAGTCAACATATAATTAATAGATCGCCGCATGCAAAGATGCTTTCTCCTGTTCTGCAATGTTCTGGGATACTAAACTGTAAAATGTACCCCATTTCCCAACATGATAAACTCAAACTAAAGTCCCAACTTACTGGGACGATAACACATCGAACAGAAATGAAGAAACAATTGTCATTTCAAGAGCCTACAATGGCCCTCGTTTGGGTGATCAATCATCAATCGCGCGACTTGTTGATCTCAATACGGGTCCGTCACCGATTTTCCGGCACCCCTCGCTTCCGCAGCCTTTCCCGACTATCCGTTTCGCCGGACCGACCGAGGTCACGGCCAAAGATCCTATAGATAGACCACTCCTGCTAAATGCAATGGGCTGACGTGTAGTACGCAACCCAACGGAACGTGGGCCTTTTTTTCATCCATTTCCATAACCGGACCCGACCCGACCCGACCCACAGTGTAATCAACGTTGAGGGGGAACAGTTTGTGTTAATAAATTAAAATTCTGAAAATGAGGAGAAGATTTTTACCAAATAACTTTTATTTTTACGAGGATGTTTCCGTAACCGGCTTCCGTCTCCGCACTATTATCCTATGGGATCTTTGGTGTGGAGACGGAAGCCGGTTACGGGAAATGGGGCCTTAAATTACCCATGAATCTTCCCATGACCGTACTACGTCTTTTTCGTCGAGTGGACCATCTTGCTCGCTATAGGATCTTTGGTCTCTGCCTCCGAGATGAGTCCGACAGTTGCGGAACGTTCCGCCGAGGGGGCCGATATACCGGCCCACAAAGTCGGCCTCGGGAGTCGGCTACAGGAGCGGATCTGCCGGATCCGGCCGGGCCGGAGTTCCAGAGACCCCGGCCGCAGGGGGGCAGCTTCGACCCGCCAATCGGCCGCGGAAGTCCCGATGAGGTCGAGATCGGCCGCCTCACCCAGCCTAGGCGCCACTTTTTCGTGGGAACTCTTGTATAATTTTGTCCGGATTAAAGGAGGTGTCGGACCACCGCTTGCCGGGAAATCGGTGGTGGACGTTAGTTTAGTTTGGAGATACAGCGCGGAATCAGGCCCTTCAGTCCTCACTGACCCCTGTACACTAACACTACCCTACACACACCAGGGACAATTTACCTTCACACCAAGCCAATTAACCTACAAACCTGTACGTCTTTGGAGCGTGGGAGGAAACCGAAGAACTTGGAGAAAACCCACGCAGGTCACGGGGAGAACGTGCAATCTCTGTGCAGACAGCACCCGTAGTCGGGATCGAACCCGGGTCTCCGGCGCTGTGTGGCAGCAACTCTACCGCTGCGCCACCGTGACGCCCTGTAATGCTATTCTTGCCACGCACATCGGTTTACATTTACTTGGCATGTCGCAAATACATTTTGTAGACATGCCAACATTTATTAAGCCAGGGAAGCCCATACTATTCATGCTACAAGCTTTGGGTACAAAATCGTGAGGGGAATAGATTGGGTGGACGCACGGAGTCTCTTGCCCAGAGTAGGGGAATCGAGGACCAGGGGACATCGGTACAAGGTGAAGGGAAAAATATTTTAGGGATCTAAGCGGTAACTGTTCAGTTGTGGGTGTGTTTAACGAGTTGCCGGAGGAGGTAGTTGAGGCTGGGACTATCCCAATGTTTAAGATACAGTTAGACAGGTAGATGGATAGGACAGGTTTGGAGGGAGATGGGCCAAGCGCAGGCAAGTGGGACTAGTGTAGCTGGGGCATGTTGGCCGGTGTGGGTAAGTTGGGCCGAAGGGCCTGTTTCCACACTGTATCACTCTATGCTCATTGAAAGGTTTGCTTTGCACCCTGGCTGAGACGACTTGCTGTGGAGGTTATCAGTACAGTAGGGACATTCGACTTCGACGCATTGCCTCACTGATCAGATAAGCGGGGCTGATCTCGGGTTCTTCCGTCATGACCTCGATGTTCTGCCACTCGCCCGTCTCGTTGGACTTCTTGATGGTGTCCACCACCGAGAGGGCGTACAAGCAGTCCTCGAAGGTTGCTGCCATGGACAGAGGCCTCCCGTCCCAGGTGCGCCGGTCCTCCTGGTCTTGGAAGGCCTGGCGGATGGCCCGCACCATCATCACGGTGCCGCGGAGGAAGGGGACGGGGCAGTCGCGGAAGGCCTTCTCCGGCAGGAGCCCGTCGCTCAGCGGGGCCGAGTCCTCCAGGATCAGCTCCCTCCGGCCCGAGCTGTTGCGCTGGCCGTGCAGGTCGCTGCCGCTCACGGTCAGTCGGCCGGCTGAGCCCACCACCGTCACGTCCTGCTTGAAGTCCCCCGGCACGTTGAAGTTGAGCGTGACGGTGCAGCACGCTCCGGCCTCCAGCACCATCTGGAAGGTGCAGAAGTCGTCGCTGGTGATCTGCCGGATGCCCCGGATGTGCTCCGTCTGCTTGACGAAGGTCTTGAGGAAGCCGTGGACCTTGACGGCCCTCTGGCCGGTCAGGAAGGTCAGCAGGTCGATGATGTAGCTGCCCACCGAGTGGAGACCCCCGCCGCCCATCAGGTCGTCGCAGCTCCAGTTGTACTTCTTGCCCAGGAGGCTCCCGCTGTGGACCTGGACCTCGCAGATCATGGGCTCCCCCACGTAGCCCTCCTGGATCATCTGCTTCATCTTGACGAAGGCCGGCAGGAAGCGCAGCGCGTTGCCCATGATGCTCATCAGTTTGGGGTAATAGTGGGCGGCCGACATCATCTGGAACGCATCCAGAGGCGTCGCTGCTCGGTCGCAGATGACATTCTTCCCAATTCCTGGTGGAAGAAGGGGAGAATAAACGACGTTAGCGTGTGGTCACCTCTTTACATGTTTAATCAACAATGTTTTATAGGGGGGTTGCACGTAAGGTCATGGGTCACAGGGCTCGACGCACGGAGCCGCTAAATCCAACTGGAAGACATCCGTCACTTCCGGTACATGTTATTAATACAAGAAACGCGTACTTTTCTACCTGTTAAAAACCGCCAAAATGTTGAATTTTTGCGCTGAAAAAAATTGTGGGAGTCGGGGTAAGTGTGAGAGACATGTACCCAACTTTAGAATTCCAAACGTGAAGTGAAATGAAGGTATAGAGAAGCGAGAACTGAAGGGATTACAGCAGCTAAAGTGCTTGGTAAACATTGAAAATATTGGGAATTATCGCGTTTGCTCTGCATTTCATCAAGTAAGGCATTATTTGTGTTTTTTCTTGATTCCTTTGGTATCTAAAAAGTCTCAGAAGTGATAAATCTGGCTGTAAATTTTTCTTCAGATGCATTTTCATTTTGTATGTAAAAACCCACGAGACCCATGGGCGATTTAAAAAAATTACAGCCAGATTTATCACTTCTGAACCTTTTTAGATGCCAAAGGAATCAAGAAAAAACACAAATAATGCCTTACTGTTGATGAAATGCAGTGAGCAAACGGCCAATGTTCGCCAAGCACTCTGGCTGTTGTTGTCCCTTCAGCTCTCGTTTCTATCCACCGTCATTTCTCCTCACTTTTGGAATTCTGAAGTAGGCTAAATGTCTCACACGCTTATCCCGATTTCCATAATTATTTACAGCGCAAAAATTGACAATTTCAGCGGGTTTTAACGGGCCCGCTACGCTGGAAACAATGGTAAGTGCCTACCTGCAGTTCATCGCGTGTAATCCATTTGGAGTAGCGTAGCAACAGTACGGGTCATGGGTCGTGACCCGACTGCCGTGAAACCTCCCTATTATTAATGTTTAATACATCGGGCCCTGTAGCAGCGACTGCGGAGGCCTCAATAGGCCCGACGTTGGATGGACAAGGGGATGGTGACTGGACTTTGTGCTTTCTTTTTTTTTCCCCTTTTTCCTTCCGCCCACTAATATTTAATATGTAAAAGAATATGTGATTCTGTTCCATTCTGTTTGTAGTTTGTTTGGTTGTTTGTTTGTTTGGTTTTTTGCACAAAGTCCGCGAGCATTGCCACTTTTCATTTCACTACACATCTCGTATGTGTATGTGACGAATAAACTTGACTTGACTTGACTTGACTTTCCCTCACAGTGGGAACCATTGTGGGGGGATGTTTTTATGTTTTATGTTACATTTCTTTACAATGTTATGTTTGTATTCTTATTAATGTGCTGCAATGGCAACTTGAATTTCATTGCACCAATTGGTGTATGTGACAATAAATGAGCCTTATGAACCTTAATGTTTTATGTATCATTCTTAACTGTCACTGTGTGTCATGTTGTCACTTGTGGGCGGAGCACCAAGGCAAATTCCTTGTATGTGAATACTTGGCCAATAAACTTATTCGTTCATTCATTCATTCATACATTTAGCACATAGAGCATAGAACAATAGACAATAGACTATAGGTGCAGGAGTAGACCATTCCGCCCTTTGAGCCAGCACCTCCATTCAATGTGATCATGGCCAATGTGATCATGTCCAAACCCTTAATAATCTTATATGTTTCAGAAAGATACCCTCTCATCCTTCTAAATTCCAGAGTATGCAAGCCCAGCCGCTTCATTCTCTCAGCATATGACAGTTCCTCCATCCCGGGAATTAACCTTGTGAACCTACGCTGCACTCCTTCAATAGCAAGAATGTCCTTCCTCAAATTAGGCGACCAAAACTGCACACAATACTCCAGGTGTGGTCTCAGTAGGGCCTTGTACAACTGCAGAAGGATCTCTTTGCTCCTATACTCAACTCCTCTTATTATGACGGCCAACATGCCATTTGCTTTCTTCACTGCCTGCTGTACCTGCATGCTTACTTTCATTGACTGATGAACAAGGACCCCAGATCCCGTTGTACTTTCCCTTTTCCCAACTTGACACCATTTGGATAATAATCTTTATAATTTCCGTTATCATTGTTATATTTTTTGAGTATCTTTCATTCATTTGTTCTATATCTCTCTATATCACCATCTATATCTCTTGTGTAGGAAAGAACTGCAGATGGTGGTTTAAATAGAAGGTAGACACAAAATGCTGGAGTAACTCAGCGGGACAGGCAGCATCTCTGGAGAGAAGGAATGGGTGACTTTTCGGGTCGAGACCCTTCTTCGGACTGATGTCAGAGGAGTGGGCGGGACAAAGATAGAATGTAGCTGGAGACAGTAAGACTAGTGGGAGAACTGGGAAGGGGTTGAGGACTGAAGAGGGATCTCGACCCGATACATCACCCATTCCTTCTCTCCAGAGATGCAGCCTGACCCGCTGAGTTACTCCAGCTTTTTGCGTGTCTATCTCCGGTAGTAAACTGGCATCTGCAGTTCCTTCCTCCTGGATGGCATGTTGGCCTTCATAACAAGAGGAGTTGAGTATTGGAGCAAAGAGGTCCTTCTGCAGTTGGACAGGGCCCTAATGAGACCACACCTGGAGTATTGTGTGAAGTTTTGGTCCCCTAATTTGAGGAAGGACATTCTTGCTATTGAAGGAGTGCAGCATAAGTTTACAAGGTTAATTCCCAGGATGGCGGGACTGTCCTATGCTGTGAGAATAGAGCAGCTGGGCTTGTATACTCCAGAGTTTAGAAGGATGAGAGGGCATCTCATTGAAACATATAAGATTGTTAAGGGCTTGGACACGTTAGAGGCAAGAAACATGTTCCTGATGTTGGGGGAGTCCAGAACCAGGGGCCACAGTTTAAGAATAAGGTGTAAGCCATTTAGAACGGAGAGGAAACACTTTTTATCCCAGAGAGTGATGAGTCTATGGAATTCTCTGCCTCAGAGGGCGGTGAAGGCTGGTTCTCTGGATACTCTCAAGAGAGAGCTAGATAGCGGAGTCAGGGGATATGGGGAGAAGGCAGGAACGGGGTACTGATTGGGGATGATCAGCCATGAGCACGTTGAATGGCGGTGCTGGCTCGAAGGGCCGAATAGCCTATTCCTGCACCTATTGTCTATTGTCACACTTTGAAACTGCAGTCAAGTATTAAATTAGGTACGGTAACTAGGGGAATACAGTCACTTGGAGATAAACATTGATGTGCCAGCTGGCTAAGAAAACATTTATGTTTCTCTGGCTGCCACAAAGCACAATGTTCGTATTAACTAAACACTGTTCACGGTGATCATTCCTTGGAGCTGCTGTATTGATTTCAACTGCCTTGGGCGGATTGACCCAGTGAATAATGTTATTCACACTTTGCATCACGACAGTATCACCTTTACACCGAGTACTTCCTGGATATCCCGTTAGCAAACTGGAGATGAACTCCCCTTCCCAATCCTACAATGACCTTTCTGTCCTGGGCCTCCTCCATTTTGGTCTAGTTTGGTTTAGAAATACAGCGCGGAAACAGGCCCCTTCGGCCCACCGGGTCCGCGCTGACCAGCGATCCCCGCACACTAACACTACCCTACACACATTAGGGACAGTTTTTACATTTACACCAAGCCAATTAACCTACAAACCTGCACGCCTTTGGAGTTTGGGAGGAAACCGAAGATCTGGGAGAAAACCCACCCAGGTCACGGGGAGAACGTGCAAACTCCGTACAGACAGCACCCGTGGTCGGGATCGAAGCCGGGTTTCCGGTGCTGCATTCGCTGTAAGGCAGCAACTCTTTCTTTCAACGTCAGCAAGACAAAGGAGATAGTGTTCGACTTCAGGAAGTGAAGCGGGACACACACCACAGTCTGCATTGACGGCGTGGAAGTAGAGATGGTTGAATGCTTCAGATTCCTAGGAGTCAATATCACCAACACCTGCTGCACCACCCATATTGAAGCAACGACCAAGAAATCACACCAATGCCTCTATTTCCTAAGAAGGCTCAGGAAGTTCAGCATGTCCCCTACAACTCTCACCAACTTCTACAGATGTGCCGTAGAAAGCATTATATCGGGATGCATCACAGCACGGTTTGGGAACAGCTCCATCCAAGACCGCAAGAAATTGCAGCGAATTGTGGACGCAGCCCAGACCATCGCACAAACCAACCTCCCTTCCATTGACTCCATCTACACCTCACGCTGCCTCGGCAAGGCCAGCAGCATAATCAACCCTTGGCCACTCCCTCTTCTCCCTCCTCCCAACTCGATAGTGTCAACTTTACACCAAGGCCTGCTGAACCTCCTGATTGCTAACCATTTTAACTCCCCTTCCCACACTGGTCTTTGTGTCCTGGGCCTCCTCCATTGCCAGAGTGAGGCCAGGCCACACAAACTGGAGGAGCAGCACCTCATATTCCACTTGGGTAGTTTACAGCCCGGCTTTGACGGACACAAAGTGCTGGATTAACGCAGCGGGTCAGGCAGCACCTCTGGGTAAACGGGATGGGTAATGTTTCGAGTCAGGATCCTTCTTCAGACTGAAAATGGGGGGTTGGGGGGGAGTGGAGGTGAGAAAGACGTAGATAGAGTGGATGTGGAAAAGATGTTTCCACTGGTGGGAGAGTCTAGGACCAGAGGTCATAGCCTCAGAAATAAAGGGCGCTCTTAGGCCGAATTTTAGAACGGAGGTGAGGAGGAACTTCTTTAGTCAGAGGGTAGTTGATCTGTGGAACTTATTGCCACAGAGGGCTGTGGAGGCCAAGTCAGTGGATATTTTTAAGGCAGGGATAGACAAATTCTTGATTAGAAGGAGTGTCAAGGGTTATGGGGAGAAGGCAGGAGAATGGGATTAGGAGGCAGAGATCAGGCATGATTCAATGGCGGAGTAGACTTGTTAGTAGAGAAAGCAAACTCAATGCTAGCAGTTAGAAACATAGAAACATAGAAAATAGGTGCAGGAGTAGGCCATTCGGCCCTTCGAGCCTGCACAGCCATTCAATATGATCATGGCTGATCATCCAACTCAGTATCCTGTACCTGCCTTCTCTCCATACCACCTGATCCCTTTAGCCACAAGGGCCACATCTAACTCCCTCTTAAATATAGCCAATGAACTGGCCTCAACTACGTTCTGTGGCAGAGAATTCCAGAGATTCACCACTCTCTGTGTGAAAAATGTTTTTCTCATCTCGGTCCTAAATGACTTCCCCCTTATCCTTAAACTGTGACCCCGGTTATTTCATGAGGCCTTCTATACAAAAAGAGGGATGTAATGCTGAGGCTCTCTATAAGGCCACATTTGGAGGATGGTGAGCCATTTTGGCCACCATATCTGAGAAAGTATGTGCTGGCTCTGGAGAGGGTCCGGAGGAGGTTTACGGGAATGATCCCAGGAATGAGTAGGTTGACATATGATGAGCGTTTGACGGCGCTGGGCCTGTACTCGCTGGAGTTTAGAAGGTTGAGGGGTTACCTCATTGAAACATACAGAATAGTGAAAGGCTTGGATATATATACAGTGGATGAGGAGAAGATGTTTCCACTCGTGGGAGAGTCTAGGACCAGAGGTCACAGCCTCAGAATTAAAGGATATTCTTTTAGGAAGAAGATGAAGAAAAATTTATTTAGTCAGAGGGTGGTGAATCTGTGGAATTCTTTGCTACAGAAGACTGAGGCCAAGTCAGTGGACATTTTTAAGTCAGAGATGGATAGATTCTTGATTAGTGCGGGTGTCAGAGGTTATGGGGAGAAGGCAGGAGAATGGGGTGAGGATGGAGCGATAGATCAGCCATGATTGAATGGCGGAGTAGACTTGATGGGCCGAATGGTCTAATTCTACTCTTACAACTTGTGAACGTGAGAAAAGAGCAGGACAAATCAGGGCCTGTGTCTCCCCCCCCTCCCCCTCCCCCCCCCCGACCCTTCAACCTCCAGAATGAAGAAGGGTCCCGACCCGAAATGACACCCATCCATGTTCTCCAGAGATGCTGCCTGACCCGCTGAGTTACTCCAGCACTCTGTGAAACGTCACCTATCCATGTTCTCCACAGATGCTGCCTGACCCACTGAGTTACTCCAGCACTCTGTGAAACGCCACCTATCCATGTTCTCCACAGATGCTGCCTGAATTTGGAACTTGCAATGCAGATCAGGGCAGTTAAATGTAAAGGTGTTTACTGGATACCAAAATATTGCATTAAGAAGAAGACCTGCTCAGATGTGTAAACTAAACCTGCCAGGGACTTACGCAAGCTGCAGGTCTATTTTTGAGCATTTCATTTTTAGTTTGATTTAGTTTAGAGATACGGTGGGGAAACAGGCCCTTCGGCCCACCGAGTCCGCACCGACAAGCAATCCTCGTACACTAGCACTATCCTACACATACTGGGGACAATTTACAATTGTTACAGAAACCAATTAGCCTACAAAACTGTACGTCTTTGGAGTGTGGGAAGAAACCAGAGCACCTGGGGAGAACGTACAAACTCCGCACAGACAGCACCCGTAGTCAGGATCATACACGGGTCTCGGGCGCTGTGAGGCCGTAACTCTACCCTAAGTTGAGTTTAGTTTATTGTCAAGTGTACCGAGGTAGAGCTAAAAGCTTTTGTTGCTTGCTAACTAGTCAGCGGAAAGACTATACATGATTACAATTGAGTTGTCCACAGTGTACAGATACATGATAAAGAGAATTACGTTTAGTGCAAGATAAACTCCATAGAGATAGTCCAAGGGTCTTCAACGAGGTAGATAGTAGCTCAGGACTGAATTATAAAGTTATTTTTATAAAAGGCCACAAGCAGCATAATCAAGGACGAGTCTCGCCTTGGCTAAAGATAGACACAGAAAGCTGGAGTAACTCAGCGGGACAGGCAGCATCTCTGGAGAGAAGGAATGGGTGACATTTCGGGTCGAGACCATTCTTCAGACAGCCAAACTTATTCACACTAAAATCTATCCGGTACCTGTCCATTTATTTTTTTAGTTGCTTATTTTCATGTGGAAATTAGCAAAATGCAGTTGGTATTTTTGTGAAAACATTTTTTACACTAAAATCAATAATACCCCCTGCAAACAGAGAAAGATAAAGATGAAAAAATACATTGCGTATGTAGGTGGTAGGAAACTGGAGCACCCAGAGGATATAACTTGTGCAGTTACAGAATGGAATAGATCGGGTAAATGTCTTTTACCCAGACTGGGGGAATCGAATGCATGAGGATATAGGTTTAGGGTGAGAGGGCCAAGATTTAATAATACCTGAGTCACAGATGCAATAGTGGCGTCGAGTTATACAGTGTGGAAACAGGCCCTTTGGCCCAACTTGCCCACACCAATCAACATGTCTCATCTCCACCTGCCTGCGTTCGGCCCATAAGAGGAGGTTATGTGGGACTAGGGTAGCTGGGACATTGTTGGCCGGTGTGGACGAGTTGGGCCAAAGGGCCTGTTTCCACACTGTATCATTCTATGACTCTAGGACTATTATGTGGTTGTGAGGATAAGGCAGAAGAATGGGGTTAAGAGGAAGAGATAGATCAGCCGTGATTGAATGGCGGAAAAGACTTGACGGGCCGAATGGCCTAATTAGGCAATAGGTGCAGGAGTAGGCCATTCGGCCCTTCAAGCCAGCACTGCCATTCAATGTGATCATCCACAATCGGTACCCTGTTCCTACCTTCTCCACATATCCCCTGACTCCGCTATCTTTAAAAGCCCTCTCTTGAAAGTATCCAGAGAACCAGCCTCCACTGCCCTCTAAGGCAGAGAATCCCACACTCACAACTCTCTGTGTGAAAAAGTGTTTCATCATCTCTGTTCTAAATGGCTTACCCCTTATTCTTAAACAGTGGCCCCTGGTTCTAGACTCCCCCAACATCGGGAACATGTTTCCTGCCTCTAGCGTGTCCAAACCCTTAATAATCTTATATGTATCAATAAGATTCCCTCTCATCCTAAATTCCACAGTACACAAACCCAGCCACTCCATTCACTCAGCAAATGACAGTCCCGCTTTTCTGGGAATTAACCTTGTCGACCTACGCTGCACTCCCTCAATAGCAAGAAAGTCCTTCCTCAAATTTGTAGACCAAAATTGCACATTCTACTCCTATCACGTATGAACCTTATGACATACAGGTTTGTAGGTTAATTGGCTTCAGTCTGAAGAAGGGTCTCGACCCAAAACATCACCCATTCCTTCTCTCCAGAGATGCTGCCTGTCCTGCTGAGTTACTCCAGCATTTTGTGTCTACCGATTTAAACCAGCAACTGCAGTTCCTTCCCACACATGACATCTGTAAATTATATATTGTCCCTAGTGTGTAGGATAGTGCTAGTGTGCGGGGTAATAGCTGGTCGGTGCGGGTCGGTGGGCTGAAGGGCCTGTTTCTGCGCTGTGTGACTCTATGTAAGAGCAGAAAAATAGGATGAAGCCAAACTGGCCTGTAGGGGGCAGGGGATGACTACTCACAAACCCATGTGTATAATAATGAAGATAAAACGTTGCTATCCCTGCACTCCTTTTCCCCACTCACACTCCCCCTCTCCCTCTCCCCCTCTCACTCTCCCCCTCTCCCTCGCCCCTCTCCCTATCCCCCACCCCCCATCCCTCTTCCCTCTCTCCCACTCCCTCTCTACCTATCACATTCCCCCTGCCTCTACCCTTCCCTCTCCCTCTCCTCCTCTCCCTCCCCATCACCCCCACTCCCTCTCTCTCTCCCCTACTCCCTCTCCCTCTCGCTCCCCCTCCCTCCCCCTCTCCCTCCTCCTCCAGTTCACCAGTTTAAGAAGCACTGATCTGGAACGCCGTAGGTTAAGATGAAACCTGATAAAGGAGATAGTGTTCGACTTCAGGACACACGCCCCAGTTTGCATTGACGGCGCCGAAGTAGAGATAGTTGATAACTTCAAATTCCTAGGAGTCAATATCACCAACAACTTCTCCTGGACCACCCATATTGAAGCGACGACCAAGAAATCACACCAACGCCTCTACTTCCTTAGGTTTAGGAGGTTCGGCACGTCCCCGACAACTCTCACCAACTTCTAAAGATGCGCTGTAGAAAGCATTTTATCGGGATGCAGCACAGCTTTGGTTTTGCAACAGCTCCATCCAAGACCGCAAGAAAATGCAGCGAATTGTGGACGCAGCCCAGACCATCTCACAATCTCTCCCTTCCGTTGACTATCTACACCTCACGCTGCCTCGGCAAGGCCAGCAGCATAATCAAGGACCAGTCGCACCCCTGGCCAGTCTCCTCCCCTTTCCCAACTGTTATCAGGCAACTGAACCGCAGCCAAAGATCAGTCCTGTGCTACTATCTACCTCATTGGTGACCCTCGGACTATCTTTGATCGGACTTTGCTGGCTTTACCTTGCTCTGAACGTTATTCCTTTATCCTGTGTCAGTACACTGTGAATGGCTCGATTGCAATCATGTATTGTCTTTCCGCTGACTGGTTAGCGCGCAACAAAAGCTTTTCACCTCGGTACAAGTGACAATAAACTAAACTGAAATTAAGACACTAGTTCTGTGTTATCCCACACACTCCACACCAGGGGCAATTTACAGAGGACAATTAGCCTACAAAACCAGCACGTCTGTGGGGTAAGGGAGGATACGGGAGCACCCAGAGAAAATCCACACTGGTGGAAAATTGTGCTGGAAAGGGTGCAGAAAGGATAGAATAGACAATAGGTGCAGGAGTAGGCCATTTGGCCCTTAGAGCCAGCACCGCCATTCAATGTGATCATGGCTGATCATCCCCAATCAGTACCCCGTTCCTGCCTTCTCCCCATATCCCCAGACTCCGCTATCTTTAAGAGCCCTATCTATCTCTCTCTTGAAAGCATCCAGAGATCCCGCCTCCACCACCCTCCACAGACTCACAACTCTCTGTGAAAAAGTGTTTCCTCGTCTCCGTTCTAAATGGCTTACTCCTTATTCTTAAACTGTGGCCCCTGGTTCTGGACTCCCCCAACATGGGGAACATGCCTCCTGCCTCTAGCGTGTCCAAACCCTTTTGGACACGCTTGAAGCACAACGATGTTGCCAGGACTCAAGGGCCTGAACTATAGGGAGAGGTTGAGCAGGCTGGGACTCTATTCTTTGGAGCGCAGGGGCAGGAAGATGAGGGGTGAATTTACAGAGGTGTACAAAATCATGGGATGATCGGGTAGATGCACAGAAGAAATCGAGAACCCGAGGACATACGTTTAACCTGAGGGGGGAAATATTGGATAGGAACCTGAGCAATAACTTTTTTGCTCAAAGGGTGGTGGGTGTATGGAACGAGCTGCTGGAGGAGGTAGTTGAGGCAGGGACGATCGCAGCTTTTAAGAAACATTTAGACAGGTACATGGATTGGACAGGTTTGGAGGGATTTGGGTCAAACACAGGCAGGTGGGACATGTTGTAGATGGGACATGTTGGTCAGTGTGGGCAAGTTGGGCCGAAGGGCCTATTTTCATGCTGTATCACTCTATGGTGGGCCGAAAGGCCTCTTCCTATGCTGCACTCTGCTATGTTCTAACTGGGTGGATTATTCATTCCGTTTCACCGGTAACGTTTCATATACTTTCTCGTTTATTGTCACGTGTACCGAGGTACAGTGGAAAGCTTTTTTGTTGTTGCTATCCAGTCAGCGGAAAGACAATATATGATTACGATCAAGCAGTCATACACGGTGTATAGATACATGATGAAGGGAATAGTTAGATTAAAGAGTCTGAGGGCCTTTAATGAGGTCGATGGTAGCTCAGGACCGCTCTCTAGCTGAGATGAGGAAAAATAAATTCACCCTGAGAGTTGTGAATCTGTGGAATTCTCTGCCACAGAAGGCAGTGGACGTTTTCAAGAGAGAGTTAGATGTAGCTCTAACGGAATCAAGGGATCAAAAATGGTCTCGACCCAATCCGTCACCTATTCCTTCGCTCCATAGATGCTGCCTCTCCCGTTGAGTTTCTCCAGCATTTTTGTCCACCTTCGATTTTTCCAGCATCTGCATTTCTTTTGTAAACATATTGATTTTGGATGATCAGCTATGATAACATTGAATGCTGGTGCTGGCTCAAAGGGCCTAGTACTAGGCCTACTCCTGCACCCATTTTCTATGTTGATAAGATGGTTCACTAACGGCATTGTCATAGAGTCACACAACATGGAAAAAGGCCCTTCGGCCCAATTTGCCCACGCCGAACAACATGTCCATCGGTACTAGTCCCACCTGCCCATGTTTGGCCCATAACCCTCTAAACTTGTCCAAAAGTATTTTAAATGTTGTTATAGTCCCTGCCTCAACTACCTCCTCTGGCAGCTCGGTGTATTTGCTAGTTGTTGACAGGGTAAATGTTGTTACTCTTAGACCGTAATAATAGCAATTATGGTGACTGGAAACCAGTGTGTTAAAGTATATAATTTTACAGTTCCTGTCAGAATATGGCTTCTGCAAATGATGCACGGAGGCAGGATTCAGTGAATCATCCCACGAACAAAAACACTTTGTATTTGATCATTGCGTAGGAATGATTCGTAGTCGGGATCGAACCTGGGTTTTTGGTGCTGTAAACGTTGTAAGGCAGCAACTCTACCGCTGCGCCACCGTGCCGCCCCCCAAAGTCGACCAGAACCAGGGGCCACAGTTTAAGAATAAGGAGTAAGCCATTTAGAATGGAGACAAGGAAACACTTTTTCCTCACAGAGAGTGGTGAGTTTGTGGAATTCTCTGCCTCAGAGGGCGGTGGAGGCTGGTTCTCTGGATGCTTTCAAGAGAGAGATTGATACGGCTCTTAAAGATAGAGAGGAGTCAAGGGATGGGGGGGGGAAGGCAGGAACGGAGTACGGAGTGTGGATGATCAGCCATGATCACATTGAATGGCGGTGCTGGCTCGAAGGGCTGAATGGCCTACTCCTGCAGCTATTGTCCATTGTCTATTGTCTAAGACAGTGGTTCTCAAATGGGGGTACACGTACCCCTGGGGGTACGTGAAGGCACTCCAGGGGGTACGTGAGATATATGTAGGCCTATATTTTTGCGCTGGTTAGGGGGTACTTGGCTGAAAAAATATTTCACAGGGGGTACATCACTGAAAAAAGGTTGAGAACCACTGGTCTAAGACGTTGGTGAGGCAGCATTTGGAGTCCAGTGTTCACTTTTGGTCACCCTGCCAAAGGAAGCTGGAAAGAGTGACGAGAAGATTGACTGTTACGAGGATGTTGCCAGGGCTTTAGGGTCTAAGCTACAGGGAGAAGAGGTTGACCAGGCTGGGACGTTATTCCTTGGGGCGCAGGAGGATGAGGGGTGATCTTATAGAGGTGTATAAAAATGATGAGGGGAATATATCGGGTGGACACACAGTCTTTTACCCAGGGTTGGGGAATAGAGAATCAGAGGACATAGGTTTAAGGTGACGGGGAAAAAAATATTTGGTTTTGTTCAGATACAGTGCCAAAACAGACCCTATGACCCACCGAGTCCACGCCAACCAATAATCACCCCGTACACTAACACTATCCTACACACTAGGGGCAATTTACAATTTTACCAAAGCCAATTAACCTACAAGCCTGCATGTCTTTGGAGTGTGGGTTGAAACCGGAGCACCCGGAGAAAACCCACACGGGTCACGGGGAGAACGTACAAACTCCGTACAGACAGCACCCGTAGTCAGGATGGAACCCGGTTCTCTGGCGCTGTGAGGCAGTAACTCTACCACTGTGCCACCGTGCCCCCCGCCCTTAATAGATACATGTGGGGCACTGTTTCACTCAGAGAATGCCAGAGGAGGTAGTTGAGGCTGGGACCACAACAACATTTAAATCACACTTGCCAAACAGAACATTTAAAAGAAAACTGTAACTTAAAACTGTAAAATAATAAGTTCATGCATCGGACAGGTTTAGAGGGATACGGGCCAAACGCGGGCAGGTGGGACTAGTATAGACGTGTTGGTCGGCGTGCGGAAGTTTATGTTCATAAGTGATAGGAGCAGAATTAGGCCATTCGGCCCATCAAGTCTACTCTGCCATTCAATCATGGCTGATCTATCTCTCCCTCCTAACCCCATTCTCCTGCCTTCTCCCCATAACCCCTGACACCCGTGCTAATCAAGAATCTATCTATCTCTGCCTTAAAAATATCCACTGACGTGGCCTCCACGGCCTTCAGTGGCAAAGAATTCCACAGATTCACCACCCTGTGACTGAAGAAGGTGTCAGAGCAAGTCGGGCCGTGAGTCCACGCTGCGTGATTCTGTGAGGAATACGAGGATGATTATTTTGCATGTTGCAACGTCCTGACCCTGTTAGGCAATGGAATTTGGTTAGACGGCTGGCGGTGCACGATGCAAATGTATATTTGAGGTTCCCCGCCCAAAGGCTCTTGGCTCGGCGTAACCGGGGAAGGAGACGCTGGAGACGGGCGACGCGAGGGGCAAGGGCCGGTGGGAGGGTGAACCGGCGTAATGCCTCCAGTGCTATCAAGGTCGGCTGCAGGAGGTTGCCCCCTTGGACACAACGATGGCCGGGCCAGGAGAGGAGAGGGAGGAGGGTTCGCGGGAACTGCTCCCGTACATCGAGCCCACGGGCCGACCGGACTTTGAATAGACAATAGACAATAGGTGCAGGTGTAGGCCATTCGGCCCTTCGAGCCAGCACCACCATTCAATGTGATCATGGCCGATCATCCCCAATCAGTACCCCGTTCCTGCCTTCTCCCCTTATCTCCTGACTCCGCTATCTTTAAGAGCCCTATCTAGCTCTCTCTTGAAAGTATCCAGAGAACCGGCCTCCACCGCCCTCTGAGGCAGAGAATTCCACACTCACCACTCTGTGAGAAAAAGTGTTTCCTCATTTCCGTGTTAAATGGCTTACCCCTTATTCTTAAACTGTGGCCCCTGGTTCTGGACTCCCCCAACAACGGGAACATGTTCCCTGCCTCTAGCGTGTCCAAACGCTTAACAATCTTATATGTTTCAATAAGATACCCTCTCATCCTTCTAAACTCCAGAGTGTACAAGCCCAGCTGCTCCATTCTCTCAGCATATGACAGTCCCGCCATCCCGGGAACTAACCTTGTAAACCTACGCTGCACTCCCTCAATAGCAAGAATGTCCTTCCTCAAATTAGGGGACCAAAACTGCACACAATACTCCAGGTGTGGTCTCACTAGGGCCCTGTACAACTGCATGGCGCCAAAACATGGCAAAATGAATTTCACTGTGCAGTTACATCTGTGACCAATAAAGCACTATTGACTAAACACAATGTACATTAAGACAGCATTTGCAAAATTAACCTTTACAGATGGTTCTCCTTTAAATATCTTTCTTCGTGAGGACGTTGCCAGGACTCGATGGTCTGAGCTATAGGGAGAGGTTGAGTAGGCTGGGACTCTATTCCTAGGAGCACAGGAGGATGCGGGGTGATCTGATACAGGTTATTAGATCACGAGGGGACTAGATAGAATTGATGCAAAGAGTCTTTAACCTAGATAAGGGGAATCAAGAACCAGGGGACATGTTTAAGGTGAGGGGGTGGGGGGGGGAGGGGGGAAGATTTAATAGGAACCTGAGTGGTAACTTTTTCACACAAAGGATGGTGGGTGTATGGAATGAGCTGCCAGAGGAGGTAGTTGAGGCTGGGACTATTACAACATTTAAAGGACATTTGGACAGCTACATGGGATAGGGCAGGTTTAGAGGGATATGGGCCATACGGGGCAGCTTAGTCGGGATCTGGCGCTGTAATGCGCTCCACTGCTGCTCCACCGTGGCACCCTAACTATGCTCTGGTACCTTGTTCCGTAAACCCACGGTAGACACAAAATGCTGGAGTAACTCAGCAGGTGAGGCAGCATCTCAGGAGAGAAAGAATGGGCGACGTTTCGGGTCGAGACCCTTCTCCATATCCCCACAATGGGCCAAACACAGGCAGGTGGGACTGGTGGTGTGGGCAGTTGTTCAGCGTGGGCATGTTGGACCGAAAGGCCTGGTTCCGCGCTGTATGACTCTATGAATCTCCCCCCTACGTAGCATCCATTTTATGAAAGAACCACCAACTAGTTTCACTGACTAATAATCTCCGGCTAGTTCCACTGTCCTCCTGCTTAAATATTACTGATTGTACGCCTCGTTGTCACCTTCTCCTCAGCTAACAATGATCCATCCTACATTTTCTTTGATCAACGTCCCCTTTTGCATTTGATCTGTCGTTTTCACACCTTACCCTTCCATGTCTCTGAATCATCAGCCATTATTTCTCTGCAGAGGTGCTGCCTGTCCCGCTGAGTTGCTCCAGCATTTTGTGACTTTGACGGCCCCGGGCCTGTACTCACTGGAGTTTAGAAGAATGAGGGGGGACCTCATTGAAACGTACCGAATAGTGAAAGGCCTGGATAGAGTGGATGTGGAGAGGATGTTTCCACTAGTGGGAGAGTGTAGAACTAGAGGTCGTAGCCTCAGAATTAAAGGACGTTCCTTTTGGAAGGAGATGGGGAGGAATTTCTTCAGTCAGAGGGTGGCGAATCTGTGGAATTAATTGCCACAGAAGGCTGTGGAGGCCAAGTCAGTGGATATTTTTACTGCAGAGATTAACATATTCTTTTGATTAGTACGGGTGTCAGGGGTTATGGGGAGAAGGCAGGTGAATGGGGTTAGGAGGGAGAGATAGATCAGCCATGATTGAATGGCGGAGTAGACTTGATAGGCCGAATGGCCTAATTCTGCTCCTATCCCTTATGACCTTATGACTGTATAAGGAACAAGATGGCTGCTGAGTGGCCTTAAAAGATCCTTTGCTCCTTTAGAAGAAGTCATCTCCCCAAGGTCTTGCCAGTATTTATTCCTCAACCAACTTCACCACAAACAGCCTGTGCATTTATTACTAATTTGCATCTCCAGGGACTGTAGTGTGCACAAATTAATTGCCCTAATATTTACATAGCAACTGTAACTACATCTCACATTGAAAGATACAAAGTACCTCACGCTACCTCGGCAAGGCCAGCAACATAATCAAGGACCAGTCTCACCCTGGCCGCTCCCTCTTCTCCCCTCTCCCATCGGGTAAGAGGTACAGAAGTGTGAAAACGCACACCACCCAGATCCCAGCTGTTATCAGGCAACTGAACCATCGTACCACCAACTGGAGAGCGTTCCTGATCTACTATCTACCTCATTGGAGACGCTCAGTCTATCTTTGATCGGACTTTATCTTGCACTAAATGTTATTCACGTTATTCCCTTTATCATGAGGCCGCATTTAGAGTATTGTGTTCAGTTTTGGGCACCATGTTATGGGAAAGATGTTGTCAAGCTGGAAAAGGGTGCAGAGAAGATTTATAGGGATGGTGTCAGGATGCAGGCCTGAGCTATAGGGAGAGGTTGCGCAGGCTGGGTCTGCGCAACCTTGGAGGGCAGGAGGATGAGGAGTGATCTTATAGAGGTGTACAAAATCATGAGAGAAATAGCTGCTGGAGGAGGTAGTTTAAAAAAAAATTAGTTTAAAGATACAGCACGGAAACAGGCCCTTCGCTCCACCGGGTCCATGCCGAACAGCGATCCCTGAACATTATCACTATCCTACACCCGCTAGGGACAATTTTTATATTTACCAAGCCAATTAACCTAAAAACCTGGAATGTGGGAGGAAAACATAGAAACATAGAAAATAGATTCAGGAGTAGGCCATTCGGCCCTTCGAGCCTGCACCACCATTCAATATGATCATGGCTGATCATCCAACTCAGTATCCTGTACCTGCCTTCTCTTCATACCCCCTGATACCTTTAGCCACAAGGGCCACATCTAACTCCCTCTTAAATATAGTCAATGAACTGGCCTCAACTACCTTCTGTAGTGGAAACCGAACATCTCGGAGAAAACTCACGCAGGTCACGGGGAGAACGTACAAACTCCGTGCAGACAGCACAAGCAGTCGGGATCGAACCCGGGACTCCACCGCTGCATTCGCTGTAAGGCAGCAACTCTACCGCTGGGCCACCATTGAGGCAGGGACTATCGCAACGTTCAGGAAACATTTCGACAGGTACATGCATAGGACAGGCTTAGAGGGATATGGGCCAAACGCCAGCAGGTGGGACTCTTGTAGCTGGGACATGTTGGTCGGTGTGGGCAAGTTGGGCTGAATGGATGTGGAGGAACGAACTGCAGATGCTGGTTTAAGCCGAGGATGGACAAAAAAAGCTGGAGTATCATCTGACGAAGGGTCTCGACTCGAAACGTCACCTATTCCTTTTCTCCAGAGATGCTGCCTGACCCGCTGAGTTACTCCAGCATTTTGTGTCTATCTTGGGCCTAAAGGGGCTGGCTCCATGCAAGACCCTATAATTATCTGACTGGTGACCCTGTCTACTGCCTCTGACAACTGACAGACAGACAGAATGATCGTATTTCCTCAGTCAGTTTCCGTAAAGCAGTCCTATTATGGGTAGCATGTGCTGGCTCTGGAGAGAATCCAGAGGAGGTTTACAAGAATGATCCCAGGATGAGTAGGTTAACCTATGATGAGCGTTTGTCGGCACTGGGCCTGTAATCACTGGAGTTTAAAAAGAATGGCGGGGGGGGAGGGGGTTGCAAACCTACAGAATAGTGAAATGCCTGGATAGAGTGGATGTGGAGAGGATGTTTCCACTAGTGGGAGAATCTAGGAGCGGAGGTCATAGCGAGGTCATAGCCTAAAAATTAAAGGACGTGCTTTTAGGAAGGAGATGAGGAGAAGTATCTTTAGTCAGAGGGTGGTGAATCTGTGGAATTCTTTGAATGGCGGAGTAGACTTGACTTGCACATATGACGTATGAACATATGATGGTGTCATACAACATGGAAACAGGCCCTTCGGCCCTACTAGCCCATGCCGACCAAGATGCCCCATCTGCACTAGTCCCACCTGGGTAGGGTTGCCAACGTTCTCACTCCCAAATAAGGGACAAAAGGTCAAATATACGGGACAAATTCCTGATGGCAATTCGTTGACCGACTCGGCCGTGGCTGGGTGAATGATGAGTTGGCCCCGGGTGCTAGACTGCACACCAAGCCCAGCCGGTGGGGCCAGCTGAGGTGTTTTGGCCCGGGCGCCGGACTTAGCGGGCGACGTCGCGCGGCCCGGGCCAAAACTCCTCAGCTGGCCCGCCGGCTGGGCTTGGTGTTCTGCTGCACGCAAAGTCCGGCGCCCCATCCAACTCATGAACCGATGATCGACCATGAGAAGAAGGGGTGGTGGTGGTGTCGGCGGTAAGCGAAGGTCCGAAGGTCGGACAGCTGGCCGGGCTGCCGACCGACCGACGTGGCCACGGGCGAGGCGCTGCTGCTGCTGCTGCTGCTGCTGCTGCTGCTGCACTCCATGGGCTGCACTACGTCGGGTACGGGCGAGGCGGGGCTGGACGCGGCGCTCAACCTGACAGTCCCCTCGACCCGAGTATTAGCAGTCAAATATGGGACAAGGGCGGTCCCATACGGGACAAACCAATTTAGCTAATACGGGAGAGTTGGCAACCCTACACCTGCTGTATTTGGCCCACAGCCCTCTAAACCCGTCCTATGCATGTATTTGTCTAAATTATTTTTAAATGTTGTTATAGTCCCTGCCTCAACTACCTCCTCCGGCAGCTCGTTCCGTACACCCACCATCCTTTCCCACGCTGAATCTCGCAACTCAACCAATAAACTCAACCAATAAAGCCTCGGAAGGAACTGCAGATGCTGGTTTAAACCAAGGATAGGCACAACATGCGGGACAGGCAGCATCTCTGGAGAGAAGGAATGGGTGACGTTTCGGGGTGAGACCCTTCTTCAGACTGGTCAGCGGAAATGAAAGAATTAAACTAAAGAATATCTGAGTCAGGAACAAATTGGGTCAACGGGACTAGGCAGGATTTCCTGTAGAATATGAATTGCAAAGTGTGATCTGGTTACTGGATTAGCTGCTGGTCATCTAGCTGTTGTGGGCTATATTATCTCACTTGATGCTTCTCATTGTTGCAGCCAGTGACGCACTGTGTTTTGACAAGAGCTCAGCTTGTGGCTTGTTGAATGTATAGTGACAAGTTGTGTAGCCCTGAGGGGTAACGCCTTCATAACGCGAACAATGTGGTCATAAGGTCGCAAGTGATAGGAGTAGAATTCGGCCATTCGGCCCATCAGGGCTTCTCTGCAATTCAATCACGGCTGATCTATCCCTCCCTCCTCACCCCATTCTCCTGCCTTCTCCCCATAACCCCTGACACCCGTACTAATCTGCACTAGTCATACTGATTGTGGATGATCAGCCATGATCACATTGAATGGCGGTGCTGGCTTGAAGGGCCGAATGGCCCACTCCTGCACCTATTGTCTATTGTCTAATCAAGAATCTATCTATCTCTGCCTTAAAAATACCCATTGACTTGGCCTCCACAGCCGCCCGTGTCAAAGAATTCCACAGATTCACCACCCTCTGACTAAACAAATTCCTCCTAATCTCCTTCCTAAAGGAATGTCATAGAGTCAGTTTCAGTTTAGTTTATTGTCACGTGTACCGAGACACAGTGAGAATCTTTTTGTTGCGTGCTAACCAGTCAGCGGAAAGACAATACATGATTACAATCGAGCCATTCGCAGTGTACAGATACATGATAAGTGAATAACGTTTAGTGCAAGGTAAAGCCAGTAAAGTCCAATCAAGGATAGTCCAAGGTAGACAAGGATAGACAAGATTCTTAAACAAGGATAGTCCAAGGATCACCAATGAGTTAGATAGTAGTTCAGTACTGCTCTCCGGTTGTGGTGGGATGACTCAAGAGTCATAGAGTGTTAAAACAGGCCGTTCGGCCCAACTTGCCCACACCGGCCAACATGTCCCATCTACATTAGTCCCACCTGCCTGCGCTTGGCCAATATCCCTCTAAACCTGCCCTATCCATGTACCTGTCCAAATGTTTCTTAAATGTTTAGGGTAGTCCCTGCCTCAACTACTTCCTCGGGCAGCTCGTTCCATACACCCACCACCCTTGCGATGAAAATGTTTCCCCTCGTTTTCCTATTAAATCTTTCCCCCCTCACCTTAAACCTACGTCCTCCAGATCTCGATTCCCCTCCTGGGCAAGGGATTCTGGGTGCCTAACTGATCTCGGTACAGACTCAGTGGGCCGAAGGGCCTGTTTCCACGCTGTACCTTTACAAAAGGAAACTAAACTACACTAATGAATTTGATTACGTCCTTTTATTCTGAGGCTGTGGCCTCTGTTGCTCGACTCTCTCACTAGTGGAAACATTCTCTCCATATAACTTAGGGTTGGCACGGTGGCGCAGCGGTAGAGTTGCTTCCTTACAGTGAATGCAGCGTCGGAGACCCGGGTTCGATCCCGACTACGTCTGTACGGAGTTTGTACGTTCTCCCTTTGACCTGCGTGGTGTTTCTCCGAGATCTCCAGTTTCCTCCCACACTCCAAAGACGTACAGGTTTGTAATTTAATTGGCTTGGTAAATGTAAAAATTGTCCCTAGCGGGTGTAGGATAGTGTTAATAAACAATAGACAATAGGTGCAGGAGGTGGCCATTCGGCCCTTTGAGCCAGCACCGTCATTCAATGTGATCATGGCTGATCATCCCCAATCAGTACCCCGTTCCTGCCTTCTCCCCATATCCCTTGACTCCGCTATCTTTAAGAGCCCTATCTAGCTCTCTTGAAAGTATCCAGAGAACCGGCCTCCACCGCCCTCTGAGGCAGAGAATTCCACAGACTCACAACTCTCTATGTGACAAATGTGCGGGGATCGTTGGTCGGTGTGGACCCGGTGGGCCGAAGGGCCTGTTTCCGCCCTATATCTCTACACTAAACTAACCTCTACTTGACACCATTCGTTGGGAATCCTGTCAGAAATGAACGTGAGCAAAATTCTCCCTTGCGTAAGTTAATAACACCCTTGCTATCACAAGAGGTATGGACTTACAAATGTTCTGGTGAAACTGGTTTTATGAGCACAGGCAGCAGATGGTGAATGTTTTTGGTGACCAAGATCCATTACATCCTGTGGTTAAAAGTTGACAAAAGCGAAATACAGCGAGAGGGAGAATGGAGATATGGGGTCGGGTAAGGTGTGAAAATGACAGATCAAAGCAGACGATGGTCAAGGAAATGTAGAAAGGATCATTGTGAGCTGAGGGGAACGTGACAACGAGGTGTACAATAGACAATAGACAATAGGTGCAGGAGTAGGCCATTCGGCCCTTTGAGCCAGCATCGCCATTCAATGTGATTTGAGGCTGGGACTCTGCTCCTTGGAGCGCAGGAGGGTGAGGGGTGATCTTATGTTAGGGGTGATGTCAGGGGTGATGTTTATGTTAAATTTTTATTGTGTTTTTGTGTGTGCTCTTTATCATTGTATCGCTGCTGACATATAATAATAACAATAATGGATGGGATTTATATAGCGCCTTTCTAATACTCAAGGCGCTTTACATCGTATTATTCATTCACTCCTCAGTCACACTCGGTGGTGGTACGCTACTTCTGTAGCCACAGCTGCCCTGGGGCAGACTGACGGAAGCGTGGCTGCCAATCTGCGCCTACGGCCCCTCCGACCACCACCAGTCACTCACACACATTCACACACAGGCAAAGGTGGGTGAAGTGTCTTGCCCAAGGACACAACGACAGTATGCACTCCAAGCGGGATTCGAACCGGCTACCTTCCGGTTGCCAGCCGAACACATAACACTTAGCCCATTGTGCCTTCTGTCATCCCTGACATATCCATTTCACTTGCACTTTTTGTGCAATGTGACAAATAAACCGTATTGTATTGTATTGTATTGTATTGTATTGTATTATAGAGGTGTATGAGAGGAATAGATCGGGTGGCTGCACGGATTCTCTTGGCCAAAGTAGGGGAATCGAGGACCTGAGGAGTTAGGTTTAAGGGGAAAAAAATTTAATAGAACAATAGACAATAAGTGCAGGAGTAGGCCATTTGGCCCTTCGAGCCAGCTCCGTCATTCAATGTGATCATGGCTGATCGTCCCCAATCAGTACCCCGTTCCTGCCTTTTCCCCATATCCCCTGACTCCGCTATCTTTAAGAGCCCTATCTAGCTCTTTCTTGAAAGTATCCAGAGAACCTGCCTCCACCGCCCTCTGAGGCAGAGAATTCCACAGACTCACAACTCTCTATGTGACAAATGTGCGGGGATCGTTGGTCGGTGTGGACCCGGTGGGCCGAAGGGCCTGTTTCCGCCCTATATCTCTACACTAAACTAACCTCTACTTGACACCATTCGTTGGGAATCCTGTCAGAAATGAACGTGAGCAAAATTATCCCTTGCGTAAGTTAATAACACCCTTGCTATCACAAGAGGTATGGACTTACAAATGTTCTGGTGAAACTGGTTTTATGAGCACAGGCAGCAGATGGTGAATGTTTTTGGTGGCCAAGATCCATTACATCCTGTGGTTAAAAGTTGACAAAAGCGAAATACAGCGAGAGGGAGAATGGAGATATTGGGTCGGGTAAGGTGTGAAAATGACAGATCAAAGCAGACGATGGTCAAGGAAATGTAGAAAGGATCATTGTGAGCTGAGGGGAACGTGACAACGAGGTGTACAATAGACAATAGACAATAGGTGCAGGAGTAGGCCATTCGGCCCTTCGAGCCAGCACCGCCATTCAATGTGATTTGAGGCTGGGACTCTGCTCCTTGGAGCGCAGGAGGGTGAGGGGTGATCTTATGTTAGGGGTGATGTCAGGGGTGTTGTTTATGTGAAATTTTTATTGTGTTTTTGTGTGTGCTCTTTATCATTGTATCGCTGCTGACATATCCATTTCACTTGCACTTTTTGTGCAATGTGACAAATAAACCGTATTGTATTGTATTGTATTGTATTGTATTGTATTGTATTGTATTGTATTGTATTGTATTATATTGTATTATAGAGGTGTATGAGAGGAATAGATCAGGTGGCTGCACGGAGTCTCTTGGCCAAAGTAGGGGAATCGATGACCTGAGGAGTTAGGTTTAAGGGGAAAAAAATTTAATAGAACAATAGACAATAAGTGCAGGAGTAGGCCATTTGGCCCTTCGAGCCAGCACCGTCATTCAATGTGATCATGGCTGATCGTCCCCAATCAGTACCCCGTTCCTGCCTTCTCCTCATATCCCGACTCCACTATCTTTAAGGTCCCTATCTAGCTCTCTCTTGAAAGCATCCGCAAAACCTGCCTCCACCACCCTCTGAGGCAGAGAATTCCACAGATTCACAACTCTCTGTGTGAAAAAGTGTTTCTTTCATCTCCGTTCTAAATGGCTTACCCCTTATTCTTAAACTGTGGCCCCTGGTTCTGGACTCCCCCAACATCATGAACATGTTTACAATCAGTAAAATCTAATCAGGAGAACTAGTCGGAGAACCAGGATGGGGGAGAGACGGAGAGAGAGGGAAAGCAAGGCTTAGAGAAGTCAATATACATCCCCAAGACACAAGATGCTGGAGTAACTCAGGCAGTATCTCTGGATAGAAGGAATGGGTGACGTTTTGGGTCGAGACCCTTCCTCAGAGTTGACTGCCTGTCCCTCTGTGTTGCTCCAGCATTTTGTGTCCATCTTCGGTTGAAGCCAGCATCTGCAGTTCTATCCTACAGTGACACCTCCGCCATCAATATTCATACCATACCGCTGGGGTGGAAGCTGCCGAGGTACTGTTCCTCCAGTTTCCATGTGGCTTCACTCTGACAATGGAGGAGGCCCAGGAGAGAATGGCCAGTTTGGGAATGGGAGGGGGACTTAAAGTGTTTGGCAACCGGGAGATCCAGCAGGCCTTGGCGGATCCAGCAGGCCTTGCCTGGTCTACCCTTTACACTTCACTTTAGCCTTTAGAGAGACAGCGCGGAAACAGGCCCTTCGGCCCACCGGGTCTGCACCGACCAGCGATCACCCCATACTCCAGCACGATCCTACACACTAGGGACAATTTTCAGTTTATACCAAAGTCAATTAAACCACAAACCTGTACATCTTTGGAGCGCGGGAGGAAACCGGAGCACCCGGAGAACGTACAAACCCCGTACAGACTGCGCCCAAAGTTAGGATGGAACCTGGGTCTCTGGCACTGTGAGGCAGCAACTCTACCGCTGCGCCGCCGTGACGCCCAGATAACTGTGGTAGTCAGTGGATTTATAGTAGATGTCAAGCGATGGTTACATGTGAAGGAGACAGAGAGATCAAGAAAGGGGAGAGAGGAGTCAGAGATGATCCAAGTGAATATGACGGCAGGGTGGAAGTCAATGGAAGTTAACAGATGCAGGATGCGGCCCTGATGCAGTTGTCGATGTAGCTTCAGTTTAGTTTTGTTTATTGTCACGTGTACAGTGTTGCGTGCTAATCAGTCAGTGGAAAGACTACACATGATTACAATCAAGCCGTCCACTGTGTACAGATACATGACATATGGAATAATGTGAATAGCGTTTAGTGCAAGATAAAGTCTGATCAAAGATAGTCCGAGGGTCACCAATGAGGTAGATAGTGGTTCAACCATGATCACAGTGAATGGCTGTGTTGGCTTGAAGGGCCAAATGGCCTACTCCTGCACCTATTGTCTATTGTCTATTCAGGACTGCTCTCTGGTTGTGGTAGGATGATTCAGTTGCTTGATAACAGCTGGGAAGAAACTGTCCCTGAATCTGGAGGTGTGCGTTTTCACACTTCTGTACCTCTTGCCTGATGCGAGAGGGGAGAAGAGGGAGTGGCCGGGGTGCAACTCATCCATTATTGATTATGCTGCTGGCCTTGCCGAGGCAGCGTGAGGTGTAAATGGAGTACTGAGGCGCTGTTCCTTCAAATTGCGCTGGGCCTCACTCTGACAGTGGAGGAGCCCCAGGACAGAAAGGTCACTGTGGGAATGGGAAGGGGGGGGGGGGGAGGGGGGGGGGAGAGGGGGGGGGTTGTTAAAAGTGTTTGGCAACCAGGAGATCACGTAGGCCAAGGGGGACTGAGCGGAGGTGTTCAGCGAATCGATCGGCCAGCCTGCGCTTGGTCTCGCCATTAGATAGGAGCCCACACCGAGAACAATGGACACAGTGGATGAGGTTGGAGGAGGTGCAAGTGAAAAGGTGGATACAGGGTTTGAAGAAGGGTTCCGAACCTTAATGTTCATGTTCATAAGTCATAGGAGCCATTCGGCCCCACCAATAAATACTGGCAAGACCTGGGGGAGATGACTTCTTCTAATGGGGCCAAAGGATCTTTTAAGGCCACTCAGCGGCCATCTTGTTCTGTATATAGTCATATGGTCATAAGGGATAGGAGAAGAATTAGGCCATTTGGCCCCATCAAGTCTACTCCGCCATTCAATCATGGCTGATCTATCTCTCCCCCTCAACCCCATTCTCCTGCCTTCTCCCCGTAGCCCCTGGCACCCGTACTGATCAAGAATCTATCTCAGCCGTAGAAATATCCATTGGCTTGGCCTCCACAGCCGTCTGTGCCATTCTGCAGACAATAAGGGGAGTGGGAAAGAAATATCGACAATGTTCGGGTCCACGTCACCGATGTCTCAACATGCCAGGTTATCTATTAGCGTTTTAGTGTCGTATTAACTATTTGATGGATAAAGCCAGCGAAGGATGTTGTGGTTTGAGTTGCGAATATTGACTTCCTCATCCTGAGTCGATAGTTTTCACTAAATAACTGACAAACGGTAACTCTGAATGATATTGAAAAAATATTTCCTGTTGAAAAGAGAACCGGGTACCTTTCCTTGATCATCATAACTTTTTTTAGCTTAGTTTAGCTAGACAGCACGGATACAGGCCCTTCAGCCCAGGAGTCCGCACCGACCAGGAGGATGAGACGGTTTAGAAGGATGAGGGGCGATCTTATAGAAACATATAAAATTATAAAAGGACTGGACAAGCTAGATGCAGGAAAAATGTTCCCAATGTTGGGCGAGTCCAGAACCAGGGGCCACAGTCTTAGAATAAAGGGGAGGCCATTTAAGACTGAGGTGAGAAAAAACTTTTTCACCCAGAGAGTTGTGAATTTGTTGAATTCCCTGCCACAGAGAGAGTTAGCTAGAGCTCTAGGGGCTAATGGAATCAAGGGATATGGGGAGAAGGCAGGCACGGGTTATTGATTGGGGACGATCAGCCATGATCGCAATGAATGGCAGTGCTGGCTCGAAGGGTCGAATGGCCTCCTCCTGCACCTATTATCTATGTTTCTTTTTTTTTTTAATAATATTTTTATTAGAAGCAAACATGTGATGGTAAAATATAGTTACATATTATAGTAAAAACTTTTCATGTACATCAATCATACATTATTAAAATTTTCAATTGTGGATTGATTCTGCTTCTAGTTTTTTTTATATAGATAGAATGAGAGAGAAAAAAAAATTCTATGTTTCTATATGTCTATGACCAGCGACCCCCGCACACTAGCATGCGCAAGAGACAATTTTACATTTACACCAAGCCCATTAACCTACGTCTTTGGAGTGTGGGAGGAAACCGAAGTTGGCTTGGTATAAATGTAAATTGTCCCTGGTGTGTGTAGGATAGTGTTAATGGTCGTCGCAGACTCGGTGGGCCGAAGGGCCTGTTTCAACGCTGTATCTCTAAACTAAAGTAAATTAAAACTAGGCCATGGAGGCCAAGTCAATGGATATTTCTAAGGCAGAGATTGATAGATTCTTGAATAGTGCGGGTGTCAGGGGTTATGAGGAGAGGCAGGAGAATGGGGTTAGGAGGAAGAGATAGATCAGCCATGATTGAATGGCGGAGTACACTTGACGGGCCGAATGGCCTAATTCTGCATCTCTAAACTAAACTGGACTAAAGAAAGGAAATGTAGATTAAAGTCAGTAAATCTTGGCCCCTCTTTACCAGGGACACTATATACTTCAGTTCAATACAGTTTAATCTAAATTCTTTACATTATTTAGTCTCTAAATGCAGTAGATCATCGACGATGCTTTCAAATGTTGAGTGCCTATTGATTGCCAGTTGCAAATGTACTTTATATGCAGGCGTGTGGAGACTGGTGGTCACTGGAGTTTAGAAGGATGAGAGGGGATCTTATAGAAACGTATAAAATTCTTAAGGGATTGGACAGGTTAGATGCAGGAGAAATGTTCCCGATTTTAGGGGAGTCCAGAACCAGGGGTCACAGTTTAAGAATAAGGGGAAGATCATTTAGCACTGAGATGAGGAAAACCCTTTTCACCCAGAGAGTTGTGAATCTGTGGAATTCTCTGCCACAGAAGGCAGTGGAGGCCGATTCACTGGATGTTTTCAAGTGAGAGTTAGATTTAGCTCTTAGGGCTAACGGAATCAAGGGATGTGGGGAGAAGGCAGGAACGGGGTTGTGGATGATCAGCCAAGATCATATTGAATGGCCCCATAGCAGAAGCGTCCACGTCGCGGGGCTGGAAACTGGAAGTATCCCGAGCTAATTCTGCTACCACCGTCATCTATAGCAACAAGTGACGGCTCCCACTGATTGTCGCTGGAAGCTTGCATCCTTTTCAGGACGCGCGACGACAGCGATGTCAACATTTGAAACATGGACGATGGACATGGAAGAAGGAGACCATATTGAATGGCGGTGCTGGCTCGAAGGCCCACTCTGCACCTATTTTTCTGTGTTTCTGTGTTAGAAGCCGGAAGAGGCCCCTGCACTCAGTCACAGAGAGTGCACACAGACAGCTTTGAAGCTCAGGATTGAGTCAGGGTCCCTGGAACTGAGAAGCAGACACACTATTTACCCCACCATTTTAAAATCGCCTCCGGTCAGTCCCACGCCCATGATTGCTGTTTGTGCAACTCGCTGTGCAATCATTTTCTGGGCCATTTCAAAGCACTAAATTGGCTGGAGGGCGTTTTTGGGATATCCTTAGATCATGAAAAGCACAATCTAATCACAATTTACGTTGCCTTCTTTAGAAACATAGAAACATAGAAAATAGGTGCAGGAGTAGGCCATTCGGCCCTTCGAGCCTGCACTGCCATTCAATATGATCATGGCTGATCATCCAACTCAGTATCCTGTACCTGCCTTCTCTCCATACCCCCTGATCCCTTTAGCCACAAGGGCCACATCTAACTCCCTCTTAAATATAGCCAATGAACTGGCCTCAACTACCTTCTGTGGCAGAGAATTCCAGAGACTCACCACTCTCTGTGTGAAAAATGTTTTCCTCATCTCGGTCCTAAAAGATTTCCCCCTTATCCTTAAACTGTGACCCCTTGTTCTGGACTTCCCCAACATCGGGAACAATTTTCCTGCATCTAGCCTGTCCAACCCCTTAAGAATTTTGTACGTTTCTATAAAGTTTCTATTTAGTTGTGTTACAACTTTCAGTGAGGGTTAAAGTCGGCCATTTTTCTACCCATTTCAGTAGCTGATCTATATCTACACACACACACACAACAGGGACACATTACAAAAATGTATTTTTGGACATTGTGGAAACAAGGAACTGCAGGTCCTGGTTCTTACTATTCACTATCATGTTTAAATTTAGGTGTCATTTAGATTTTTTTTTTCATACGTGACTGGAGCAGAATTAGGCCATTCGGCCCATCAAGTCTACTCCGCCATTCTTCTTCTTGCGTATGGCGTGCACAGTCTAAAGTTGTAAGACAACTTGTTCCATTTGATCTTCTGTTTGTGCACGTCGGCTTGATTGCATTAGTTGAAACAGGGTGGACCATGTGAAGGTTGCAATCTCCCACCCGTTCAATCATGGCTGATTTATCACTCCCTCCTAACCCCTTTCTCCTGCCTTCTCCCCATAACAATAGACAATAGACAATAGGTGCAGGAGTAGGCCATTCGGCCCTTCGAGCCAGCACCGCCATTCAATGTGATCATGGCTGATCATCCCCAATCAGTACCCCGTTCCTGCCTTCTCCCCATTTCCCCTGACTCCGCTATCTTTAAGAGCCCTATCTTGCTCTCTCTTGAAAGCCTCCAGAGAACCTGCCTCCACCGCCCTCTGAGGCAGAGAATGCCACAGACTCACAACTCTCTGTGAGAAAAAGTGTTTCCTCATCTCCGTTCTAAATGACCTACCCGTTATTCTACTAAGCCCTGACCCCTGATACCTGTACTAACCCCTGATACTTGTACTAATCAAGAATCTATCTATCTCTGCCTTAGAAATATCCATTGACTTGACCTCTACAGCCTTCTCTAGTTTAGAGCCACAGCGCGGAAATAGGCCATCAGGCGCGTCCGCGCCGACCAGCAATCCCCGCACATTAACGCTATCCTACACACACACAACAGGGACAATTTACAATTATACTTAAGTCAATTATCCTACAAACTTATACGTATTTGAAGTGTGGGAGGAAACCGGAGCACCCGGGGAAAACCCACTTGGTCACGGGGAGAACGTACAAACTCCGTACAGACAGCGCCTGTAGTCAGGATCAAACCCGGGTCTCTGGCGCTGTGAGGCAGCAACTCTATCGCTGTGCCACTGTGCAACATTTTTATGCTTGCTGATGTGAAGTAAGGTGCCTAGGAACAAAATAACTTTTTTTTTTATATAGCATATGCCCTACATAAAGAATGCACAAAGGAGGTCAAAGTATTTTTATCAAATTGTAAAATAGTCGATGGAATCTGGGGCTCTTGAAGGTTATGACCAGCGACGTTTGTCCTCAAGTGTTTATTCTGTAATACTGTTATTGTATTTTAAATAAGCGTCTAATAATTAATTGCAGATTTCCGACTGTAAATGTTTTTATTCCACTAAAATCAGACTTTGACTGTGTGTCGCATCAGATGATGGGATTGAACCTGGGGCTGTGGGCACAATGGCTGCCTTACAGCGTCAGAGACCCGAGTTCCATCCTGAGTACGGGTGCTGTCTGTACGGAGTTTGCACGTTCTCCCTGTGACTGCCTGGGATTTAGAGTCATAGAGTCATGGAGTGATACAGTGTGGAAACAGGCCCTTCGGCCCAACTCGCCCACACCAGCCAACAATGTCCCAACTACACTAGTCCCACTTGCCTGCGCTTGGTCCATATCCCTCCAAACCTGTCCTATCCATGTACCTGTCCAACTGTTTCTTAAACAATAGGATAATCCCAGCCTCAACTACCTCCGCTGGCAGCTTGTTCTATACACCCACCACCATCTGTGTGAAAAAGTTACCCCTCTGATTCCTATTAAATCTTTTTCCCTTCATCTTGAACCCATGTCCTCTGGTCCTCGATTCCCCTACTCTGGGTAAAAGACTCTGTGCGTCCACCCGATCGTTTCCTCTCATGCAACGTGCAAACTCCGTACAGAGTTGCTGCCTCACAGCGCCAGAGACCCGGGTTCGATCCCGACTACGGGTGCTGTCTGTACGGGGTCTATACGTTCTCCCCGTGACCTGCGTGGGTTTTCTCCCAGATCTCCGGTTTCCTCCCACACTCCAAAGACGTGCAGGTTTGTAGGTTAATTGGCTTGGCATAAATGCTAAATTGTCCCTAGTGTGTGTGTCGGATAGTGTTGATGTGCGGGGGATCGCTGGTCGGCGCGGACTCGGTGGGCCGAAGGGCCTGTTTCCCCGCTGTATCTCTACACTAAACTAAACTGAAATACACTCGACTTTTAAAAAACTCGACTTTTAAAAAACGAATTTCTGGACTAAAAAAAAATCTTAAGGACTATATTCCCCTTCTATTTTATTGCTTATTCATGCTGATTTATAAACCATTTGACAACTTCACAACACTTTCTTTCATTTCCCTTAATTATCCACGTCAAAAGCAGACTTTGTTTGTCTAATTCTGCTCACTTCATCATCCAGTTCAGAAACCTTAATGAACAGTCTACATCTGAAACATGTTGCTTGTTCCAGAAGCTTATGAGACCACTGCGTATTTCTGGAGAGTTTCTATTTTTACATCATCGGGTGTATAGAGAAGGAAACAGAAATATGAGTTTTGTTTTTTCAGGCATTCTGAGAGGCTTACGGAGCTTCGACTGACTCTAGACTGTGACTTCACTTGAATGAGTCATGGGGTCAGGCAGCCTGGGGCGGCCACGGTGGCACAGCGGTAGAGTTGCTGCCTTTACAGTGCTTGCAGCGCCAGAGGCCCCGGTTCGATCCCGACTACGGGTGCTGTCTGTACGGAGTTTGTACATTCTCCCCGTGACCCGCGTGAGTTTTCTCCGGGATCTTCGGTTTCCTCCCACACTCCAAAGACGTACAGGTTTGTAGGTTAATTGGCTTGGTATAAATGTTAATTGTCCCTAGTGTGCGTGTACGATAGGGTTAATGTGCAGAGATCGCTGGTCGGCGTGGACTTGGTGGGCCGAAGCGCCTGGTTCCATGCTATATCTCTAAACTAAACTAAGCAGGGAAACAGGCCCTTCAGCCCAACTCGTCCATGCTGACTAAGATCTCTCATCTAAACTAATCCCATTTGCCCAGGTTTGGTCCATTCCTCCAAACCTGTCCTATCCATGCACCTGTCTAACTGTTGCTTAAACGTTGGGATAGACCCAGCCTCAACTACCTTCTCTGACAGCTCGTTCCATACACCCACCACCCTTTGTGTGATAAAGGTACCCCTCAGGTTCGTTTAGAACGGAGGCCATTTAGAACGGAGATGAGAAAAAACTTTTTTACCCAGAGAGTTGTGAATCTCGGATTCACAAGAGAGTTGAGCCACCCGGAGCAATGGCCCCTAGTTACGGGCGCTCACCAACATGGCTCACCTACGGACCATTGCCTTGGCTCTGTCCTGAAGACGGTGGCTCAAATACTCACGCTCACCCGCCCCCGGCCTATTGACAACCCCGATCCTGACAGTGATGCCCAGACACAGAAGGTGCGCGGCCGTGCCGGCGGCTTTGCGCAGGATGCGGTACAGCCAGAGCTCGGCGCTCAATGCTGCTCGCCAGCTCCGCCATTGTGGCCGCCAGCGCCGGCCTCCTTGCGTCACCCCGCCTGGGCGCTGCGCCCTCGGGCCCGGGAGGTACTGGAGATGAAGGAAGTCTGGCACCCGGATGATTATGGTAAAAACAAATCTGCCTGCGGGCCAGATGATTTCGGGTTAAGGGCCGTAGGTTGCCGACCCCTGATCTATACACACTCACAGGGGTGACAGAGACAGGTTCACTCATCTGTTTGGATATATTCATGTCTCTATCACTGAGAAAAAAATCAGTCTGCTGGATCTACCCGATCTCCTGGCCGGCAAACACTTTAACCCCCGTCCCCTCCCATTCCCCCACTGACATTTTCTGTCCTGGGCCTCCTCCATTGTCAGAGTGAGGTCCAGCACAAATTGGAGGAACAACACCTCATATTTCACTTGGGCAGCTTACATCCCAGTGGATATTAACTTCTCTAACTTCAAGTAACCCTTGCTTTCCCTCTCTCTCACCCTCCCTCCCGCACCCTAGTCGTTATACCAGCTTCAAAGTCATCTTGTTGAGTCTCATTGTCTGTAACTCATTTTCACCCATGCCACAGCTAACAAGGGCCTGTTTCCTTTATCATCGTCACTGTTTTGCATATCTTTCAGCCATTTGTTCTGCATCTATCTACATCACCGTCGGTCTCTACATTCCCTTTCCCCTGACTCTCAGTCAGTAAAAGGGTCTCGACCTGAAATGTCACCTGTTCCTTCTCTCATAGAAACATAGAAAATAGGTGCAGGAGGAGGCCATTCGGCCCTTCGAGCCAGCACCGCCATTTATTGTGATCATGGCTGATCGTCTCTTATCAATATCCCGTGCCTGCCTTCTCCCCATATCCCTTGATTCCACTAGCCCCTAGAGCTCTATCTAACTCTCTCTTAAATCCATCCAGTGATTTGGCCTCCACTGCCCTCTGTGGCAGGGAATTCCACAAATTCACAACTCTCTGGGTGAAATAGTTTTTTCTCACCTCAGTCTTAAATGACCTCCCCTTTATTCTAAGACTGTGGCCCCTGGTTCTAGACTTGCCCAACATTGGGAAAAATTTTCCTGCATCTAGCTTGTCCAGTCCTTTTATATGTTTCTATAAGATCCTCCCTGATCCTTCTAAACTCCAATGACTGCAAGCCTAGTCATTTCAATCTTTTCTCATATGACAGTTCCGACATCCCAGAGATCAATCTCGCGAACCTACGCTTCACTGCCTCAATCACAAGGATGTACTTCCTCAAATTAGGAAGGACATCCTAAAGATTCTGTATGACCCGCTGAGTTACTCCAGCATTTTGTCTTTATCTTGGGTTTAAACCAGCATCTGCAGTTCCTTCTTACACATTACATTAGTATCCCTTGACTGCTTTTATACAAGATTTTAACAAAGTGTTTGAGGCTTTTTCCAGCTTAACTTTCTAAACCGGGTGGTGGGAGTTTGGAACGAGCTGCCGGAGGAGGTAGTTGAGGCAGGGCCTAATGCAACGTTTAAGAGACAGTTAGACATGGATAGAAGTCTAAAGAAGGGTCTCGACCCGAAACGTCAACCATTCCTTCTCTCCAGAGTTGCTGCCAGTCCCGCTGAGATACTCCAGCAATTTGCGTCTATCTTCGATGTAAACCAGCATCTGCAGCTCCTTCCTACACACGGATACGTCAGGTTTTGAGGGATGTGGGCCAAACACAGGCAGGTGGGACAAGTGTAGATAGGACATAGAAACATAGAAAGTAGGTGCAGGAGTAGGCCCTTCGGTCCTTCGAGCCAGCACCGCCGTTCAAGATGGCCTGGTTCTGGGGATACAGAGGCAACAGGGACGTGGATGATCAAAGCGAACGAGACAGTAATGTCATCTTCTGGATCAAGGTCAGTTTGATACGATGGCTAAAATAATTTAACACTTCAAAGTCCTTCTTTGTCAGTCCCAGGGAAAGGAACTCCTTGTCGGTTTGGGCAAGTTGGGCCGAAGGGCCTGGTTCCACGCTGCATGACCACATGACCTCCATGACCCCCATGACTCCATGACCCCCATGACTCCATGACCCCATGACCACTTGACCCCATGACTATTTCAATTGGTGACCAGGAATAGAAATAGCATGGTCATCATGTGACCATGCCTCAGAGTTCCTCATCATCAGGATCAATCCTTGTGGTTGGGGTTTGTTCGTCTGTCGGTGGTTAAACTTTACAATGGACAATAGACGATAGGTGCAGGAGTAGGCCATTCGGCCCTTCGAGCCAGCACCACCATTCAATGTGATCATGGCTGCTCATCCCCAATCAGTACCCCGTTCCTGCCTTCTCCCCATATCCCCTGACTCCGCTATTTTTAAGAGCCCTATCTAGCTCTCTCTTGAAAGCATCCAGAGAACCTGCCTCCACCACCCTCTGAGGCAGAGAATTCCACGGACTCACAACTCTCTGTGAGAAAAAGTGTTTCCTCGTCTCCGTTCTAAATGGCTTACCCCTTATTCTTAAACTGTGGCCCCTGGTTCTGGACTCCCCCCAACATCGGGAACATGTTTCCTGCCTCTAGCGTGTCCAAGCCCTTAACAATCTTATATGTTTAAATGAGATCTTCTCTCATCCTTCTAAACTCCAGAGTGTACACGCCCAGCCGCACCATTATCTCAGCATATGACAGTCCCACCATCCCGGGAATCAACCTTGTAAACCTACGCTGCACTCCCTCAATAGCAAGAATGTCCATCCTCAAATTAGGGTTGGGATCTGAAGAAGGGTCTCGACCTGAAAAACGTTACCCCCGTTCCTTCTCCCCAGAGATGCTGCCCTGTCCTGTTGAGTCGCTCCTACGTTTTTTGTGTCATATCTCCGGTTGGAATCATTTGTTGGAGGGTTGGGACCAAATAGGAAGCAGGCGCCACCCTAGATTAGCAAATGTGATCTGCCCTCTAGCCACGCAGCGCTTAATCATAAACAGAATGCTTGGCACACATTTCCTTTCATTCACGAGGGAATAATTGGGATAAATTTGCCACCGGCTGGTCTGGTGATGTAAATGGAAGGAAATTGATGAGAACTGGAGGGAGAGAAAGGGAGAAAGCAAGAGAGAGAACAAGAGAGAGAGAGACAACACACAATAGACAATAGGTGCAGGAGGAGGCCAATCGGCCCTTCGAGCCAGCTCCGTCATTCAATGCGATCATGGCTGATCATCCCCAATCAGTACCCCGTTCCTGCCTTCTCCCCATATCCCCTGAATCCGCGATCTTTAAGAGCCCTATCGAGCTCTCTCTTGAAAGTATCCAGAGAACTGGCCTCCACCACCCTCTGAGGCAGAGAATTCGACAGACTCACAACTCACTGTGAGAAAAAGTGTTTCCTCATCTCCGTTCTAAATGGCTTACCCCTTATTCTTAAACTGTGGCCCCTGGTTCTGGTCTCCCCCAACATCAGGAACATGTTTCCTGCCCCTAGCGTGTCCAAACCCTTAACAATCTTATGTGTTTCAATAAGATAACCTCTCATCCTTCTAAACTCCAGAGTGTACAAGCCCAGCCGCTCCATTCTCTCAGCATATGACAGACCCGACATCCCGGGAATTAAAGGTACACAAAATTGCTGGAGGAACTCAGCGGGTGCAGCAGCATCTATGGAGCGAAGGAAATAGGCGACGTTTCGGGCCGAAACCCTTCTTCAGACATCCCGGGAATTAACCTGGTGAGCCTACACTGCACTCCCTCAATAGCGAGAATGTCCTTCCTCAAATTAGGGGACCAAAACTGCACACAATGCTCCAGTTGTGGTCTCACTAGGGCTCTGTACAACTGCAACAGAAAGAGGGGGAAAGGAAAGGGGGGCTGCATAGAAAGCACACTGTCGGGTTGCATGTGTCGTAGGAAGGAACTGCAGCTGCTGGTTTAAACCGAAGATAGACACAAAAATCTGGAGTGACTCAGTGGGACAGGCAGTGTCTCTGGAGAGAAGAAATGGGTGACCTTTCGGGTCGAAACCCGAAACGTCACCCATTCCTTCTCTCCAGAGATGCTGCCTGTCCCGCTGAGTTACTCCAGCTTTTTGCATCTATCTGTCGGGTTGCATCACAGCTTGGTTTGGGAACATCTCCGCCCCAAGGCAGCAAGAAAGGGCAGACAGTTGTGGATGTAGCCCAGTCCATCTCGCAGACCACACTCCCCACCATGGATTCCAGCTTAGCTTCATGCTGCCTCAGAAAAGAGCCAACGTAATCAAAGACATGTCCCACCCGGTCATTCTTTAGACTGCGGAGACACAGCGCGGAAACAGGCCCTACAGCCCACCGAGTCAGTGCCGACCAGCGATCATCCCGTACATGAACACTATCCTGCACACACTGGGGACAATTAACCATTTACAAAAGCCAATTAAACTGCAAACCTGCACGTCATTGGAGGGTGGAAGGAAACCGGAGACACCTGGAGAAAACCTACGCTGTCACAGGGAGAACGTACAAACTCCGTACAGGCAGCACCCGAGGCCAGGATTGAACCTGGGTCTCTGGCGCTGTATGGCAGCAACTGTACTACTGCGCCACCCCATTCCTATTCCTCCCCGCTCCCGTCCGGCAGAAGGTACAGAAGCTTGAAAGCGCGCACCACCAGACTCAGGAACAGCTTCTTCCCCTCTGTTATCAGGCTTCTGAACGGTCCTTCCATAAGCTGGGGTCCTGTCCGATTCACCTCTACCCCATTGCGGACATTGGACTTTGTCTCTGGAACTGATGCGCTACAATGCTGAGAACTACATTCTGCACCCTGCATCTTCCCCTTATTGTACTTGAGTTTGACTTGATAGCTTTATGTATAGTATTATCGATCTGTTTGGATAGCATGTATGGCATTGGATACCAGTCTTTCCGATGACTGGTTAGCACGCAACTAAAAACTTTTCACTTTGCCTCAGTACACGTGACAATAAACAGAAGTAAACAAAAAGAAAAAGTTCGGCATGTCCACAACAACTCTCACCAACTTCTACAGATGCGCCGCAGAAAGCATTTTATCGGGATGCATCACAGCTCGGTTTGGGAACAGCTCCATCCAAGACCGCAAGAAATTACAGCGAATTGTGGACGCAGCCCAGACCATCACACAAACCAACCTCCCTTCCATTGACTCCATCTACACCTCACACTGCCTCCGCAAGGCCAGCAGCATAATCAAGGACCAGTCGCACCCTGGCTACTCCCTCTTCCCCCCCTCTCCCATCGGGCAAGGGGTACAGAAGTGTGAAAACGCACACCTCCAGACTCAGGGGCAGTTTCTTCCCAGCTGTTATCAGGCAAGTGAACCATCCTACCACCAACTAGAGAGCGGTCCTGAGCTACCATCTATCTCATTAGGGACCTTCGAACTATCTTTAATCGAACTTTACTGAACTTCATCCTGTAATGAACAGTGTACCCTTTATCCTGTATCTGTGCACTGTGGACGGCTCGAGTGTAATCATGTATTTCCACTGACTGGGTAGCACGCAACAATATTATTTTCACTGTACCTCCGTACACGTGACAACAATAAACCTAAGATAATGCTCGAGTAACTCCGCGGAAGATAAGACACAAGCTGGAGTACGTCAGCGGGACAGGCAGCATCTCTGGTGAGAAGGAATGGGATCCAAAGATGCTGCTTGTCCCGCTGAGCGTTTTTGTGTCTATCGTCGGTTTAAACCAGCATCTGAAGTTCTTTCCTCCACCATGGCACGGTGGCGGCACAGTGGCACAGTGGTAGAGTAAGTAAGTATGCTTATTGGCCAAGTATTCACATACAAGGAATTTGCCTTGGTGCTCCGCCCACAGGTAACAACATGACATACAGTGACAGTTACGATGACTAAACATTAATAATAATAAAACATTAATGATAAAACACCATTGATCAAGCATGTGAACCAACAAAACACCAGATCAAAGGGAGGCTACAGATTTTTGGCTGTTGAGTAGAGCAACTACTCGTGGATAAAAACTGTTTTTATGTCTGGCTGTGGCAGCTTTGACAGTCCGGAGTCGCATTCCAGAGGGAAGTGATTCAAAGAGTTTGTGGCCAGGGTGAGAAGGGTCAGAGATGATCTTACCCGCTCGCTTCCTGGCCCTTGCAGTGTACAGTTCATCAATGGAGGGGAAGGTTGCAGCCAATAACCTTCTCTGCTGATCGGACGATTCGCTGCAGCCTCCAGGTGTCGTGCTTGGTGGCTGAGCCAAACCAGACCATGATGGAGAAGGTGAGAACAGACTCTACGATGGCCGTATAGAATTGGACCATCATTGCCTGTGGCAGATTGTGCTTCCTCAGCTGCCGTAGGAAGTACATCCTCTGTTGTGCCATTTTGACTGGAGAATCGATGGTAGCCCCCACTTAAGGTCCTTGGAGATGATGGTTCCCAGGAACTTAAAAGACTCCACAGGTGGGACTGTGGTGTTGTTGATGGTGAGTGGGGTGAGGCGAGGGGGAGCACTCCTAAAGTCTACAATCAATTCCACTGTCTTATGAGCATGCCTTACAGCACTTGCAATGCTGGAGACCCGGGTTCGATCCCGGCTATAGCCCGTCTGTATGGCGTTTGCACGTTCTCCCCGTGACCTGCGTGGGCTTTCTCCGAGATCTTCGATTTCCTCCCACACTCCAAAGACGTGCAGGTTTGCAAGTTAATTGGTGTGTAAATGTAAAAATTGACCCTAGTGGGCCTGTTCCCGTGCTGTATCTCTAAACTAAACTAAAAACTAATGATAAACCCAAACCTACTGTTTTCCTAGTGTGTTCCATTTCCCAACCAGATCAGCAACGAGTAACAAGTCCTCTGCCCTCTCAGCCGACACCGCCACTCCTTACAACAATCATCTCTATCTCGGTCTCCACCCTGTCACAGACACACTCCTTATCTGCCCCACAGCTTAAAAAATGTTTTCTTTCGAACTTTCCCCGAGTTCTAATGAAAGGACTTGGCCCGAAGCGGTAACCTCTGTTTCTCTCTTCATAGTCTTTATTCAGCTTTCCTGTTTGTGTTTACCTGCAATCTTTCACTGCGGTTCTGGTCACCCAGAACGTTTATCGGCACTGGGCCTGTCCTCGCTGGTCTTTTGAAGGATGAGGGGGGGGGGGGGGGAACCTCATTGAAACTTACCGAATAGTGAAAGGTCTGGATAGAGTGGATGTGGAGAGGATGTTTCGACTGGTGGGTGAGTCTAGGAGCTCTATCGAACTCTCTTAAATCCATCCAGTGATTTGGCCTCCACTGCCCTCTGTGGCAGGGAATGCCACAGTCACAACTCTCTGGGTGAAAAAGTTTTTTATAGAAACTTGTTGTTTTTAGGAACTTGGGGACACAAAGCACCGTCTCACTCTGTGAAATCTCACTATAAAAGGCAGGTCAACAGCAAACAAGGTCTGAAGAAGGGCCTCGACCCGAAACGTCGCCCATTCCTTCTCTCCAGAGATGCTGCCTCACCCGTTGAGTTACTCCAGCATTTTGTGTCTAACCTGCGATTTAAACCAGCATCTGCAGTTCTTTCTTCAGCAAACAAGTATTGATGGAATGAGAAGGTATACAAAAAAGCTGGAGAAACTCAGCGGGTGCAGTAGAATCTATGGAGCGAAGGAAATAGGCAACATTTTGGGCCGAAACCTTTCTTCAGACTGATAGGGGGTGACGGGGAAAAGGAAGGAAAAAGGAGGAGGAGGAGCCCGAGGGCTGAGGGATGGGAGGAGACAGCCCGAGGGCTGAGGAAGGGGTGGAGACAGCAAGGGCTAGCAAAACTGGGAGAATTCAATGTTCATGCCCGCAGGATGCAGACTCCCCAAGCGGAATATGAGGTGCTGTTCCTCCAATTTCCGGTGTTGCTCACTCTGGCCATGGAGGAGACCCAGGACAGAGAGGTCAGATTCGGAGTGGGAGGGGGAGTTGAAGTGCTGAGCCACCGGGAGGTCAGGTAGGTTCTTGCGGACCGAGCGGAGGTGTTCGGCGAAACGATCGCCCAACCTCCGCTTAGTCTCACCGATGTAGATCAGCTGACATGATGGAATGAGAAGCAGCCAGGACTGCTGGTGCCGCAGACACTGGTCGCTGGGAGGAATGGTTGCCATGGTGACTTCCACAGGTACCAAAGTCCCATCGAGCAGCTCAAAAGTAACTGGGATCGCTGTCTGTGCTTTAGAGTCAGAGTCACAGAGTCAGTGTCACTGAGTCATAGTGATACAGTGTGGAAACAGGCCCTTCAGCCCAACTTACCGATGCCGATCAACATGCCCCATCTACTGTAGTCGTACTTGCTTGCATTTGCCCCATATCCCTTTAAACCTGTCCTATCCATGTACCTGTCTAATTGCTTCTTAAACGTTGCGATTGGCCCTGCCTCAACTACCTCCTCCGGCAGCTCGTTCCATACACCCACCACCCTTTGCGTGAAAAAGTTACCCCTCAGATTCCCATAAAATCCTTCCTTAAACCCACGTCCTCTGGTTCTCGATTCCGCTACTCTGGGCAAGAGACTCTGTGCGCCTACCCGATCTATTCCTCTCTTGATTTTATACACCTCTAAAAGATCTCCCCTCATCCTCCTGCGCTCCAGGGAATAGAGTCCCAGCCTGTTCAACCTCTCCCTATCTCAGGCCCTCTAGTCCTGGCAACATCCTCGTAAATCTTCTCTGCACCTATTCCAACTTGATAACATCTCTCCTATAACATGTTGCCCAGAACTGAACACAATATTCTAAATGCAGCCTCACCAACATGTTATACAACTGCAACATGACCTCCAAACTTCTATACGCAATACTTTCTCTAACTGTACATTCCTTTCCATTTCAGGAAGTAACTATCAGCATTCAATGTTTAGGTTAGTTTCCTTTAGTTTAGTTTATTGTCACATGTACCGAGGTACAGTGAAAAGCTTTGGTTGTGTGCTGACCAGTCAGCGGAAAGACAATACATGATTACATTCGAGCCGTCCACAGAGTTCAGATACAGGACAAAGGGAATCACAAGGTCATAAGTGAAAGGAGCAAAATTAGGCCATTCGGCCCATCATATCTACTCTGCCATTCAATCATGGCTGACCTATCTCTACCTCCTAACCCCATTAGGGCTCTTAAAGATAGTGGAGTCAGGGGATTTGGGGAGAAGGCAGGAACGGGGTACTGAGTGGGGATGATCAGCCATGATCACATTGAATGGCGGTGCTGGCTCGAAGGGCCCAATGGCCTACTCCTGCACCTATTGTCTATTGTCTATTCCCCTGCCTTCTTCCCATAGCCTCGGACACCCGTACTAATCAAGAATCTATCTATCTCTGCCTTAAATACATCCACTGATGGCCTCCACAGCCGTCTGTGGCAGAATTCCACAGATTCACCACCCTCTGACGACAGATTCACCACCCTCTAAAGAAATTCCGCCTCATCTCCTTCCTAAAGGACCGTCCTTTAATTCTGAAGCTGTAACCTCTGGTCCTAGACTCTCCCACTCTCCCACATCCACTCTACTGAAGCCTTTCACTATGCAATGAGGTACCCCCTCATCCTTCTAAAACTCCAGTGAGTACAGGCCATCAAACGCTCATCATATGTTAACCCACTCATTCCTGGGATCATTCTTGTAAACCTCCTCTGGACCCTCTCCAGAGCCAGCACATCCTTCCTCAGAAATGAGACCCAAAATTGCTCATGCTACTCCAAATGCGGCCTGACCAGCGCCTTATAGAGCCTCAGCATTGCATCTCTGTAGCATGTAGGAATAACGTTTAGTGCAAGATAAAGGGAGATTGTAGTTAGTCCAAGGGTCTCCAATGAGGTAGACGGTAGCTCAGGACCCCTCTCTAGTTGTTGGTAGGATGGTTCAGTTGCCTGAAAGCAGCTGGGAAGAAACTGTCCCTGAATCTGGAGGTGTGCGTTTTCACATTTTTGTACCTCTTGCCTGATGGGAGAGGAGAGAAGAGGGAGTGACCGGGGTGAGACTCGTCCACGACTGCCTTGTTATCTAGATATATCCTCAATTTCCCATACTTTAATCTCTCTGATTGAAACCGGATAATTAAGGGTGGCACAGTGGCACAGCCTGTAGAACTGCTGTCTCACAGTGCTGGAGGCCAGAGTTCAATCCTGACCTCGGGCGTTGCCTGTGGGCCGAAGGGCCTGTATCCACGCTGTATCTCTAAAGTGTAAAGTCTAAAACAATCCAAGTCTATCCAAGCTATCCTTATAGCTAGTTCCCTTTAATTTTGAAGAAGGTACTGAAGAGAGGAGGGAGTGGGGACGGAGGGCCGGTGAGCAGACTGGCTGCTGGAGGGAGTGCACGGCCTTGACGGGGGAGTGGGCCGCTGGAGGCCCTGCAACAGCCGGGGGCTCAGCTGGACCGGGCGCCGCTCCAAGAGGCCGAGAATGTGGACCGGACGCGGCCTACAGCGGTGGAGGACACCACGGCTAAGCTTGTCCAGGCCGACCCTGCAACGTCGCCATGACAACGGGCCTTCATGATCAGGCCTGGAGCCCTGCACTCACAACAACTGGGACTTGAAAATGGCTCCAAACTGGCGACTCTGCATACTGTCTCAGTGTACTTCCGCTGTACACTTGTACTGTGCCTGAGATATGGGCGGCACGGTGGTGCGGCGGGTAGTGTTGCTGCCTTACAACGCCAGAGACCCGGGTTCAATCCTGACTGCTTGGCTGTATGGCATTTGTACATTCTTCCTGTGACCTGCGTGGGTTTTCTCCGAGATCTTCGGTTTCCTCCCACACTCCAAAGACGTACAGGTTTGTAGGTTAATTGGCTTGGTATGAATGTCAAATTGTCCCTAGTGGGTGTAGGATAGTGTTAGAGTGCGGGGATCGCTGATCGTTGTGGTATCGGTGAGCCGAAGGGCCTGTTTCCACGCTGTATCTCTAATCTAAACTAATCTAAACTAGATGCTTAATTAAGATGTATCGAAAGGGCCTGTCCCACTTGGCGATTTTTTTCGGCGACTGCCGGCATCATTGACTGACGTATCAGGGTCGGCGAAAGATTTCAAAACATTTCAAAATCCAGCGGCGACAAAAAAAATGTTATGAGGAAACACCGCGCGTCAATACGCCATCACCGCCGCGTCACGCCACAACTTTTGCGGTGACCTGATACGTCAGTCAATGATGCCAGCAGTCGCCGAAAAAATCGCCATGTGGGACAGGCCCTTAAGTGCTTATGTATAGTGATAAAAGCTGTAGTGAAGAAAGCTAATGAAATGTTGGCCTTCATAACAAGAGGATTCAGTATCGGAGTAGAGAGGTTCTTCTGCAGTTGTATAGGGCTCTGGTGAGACCACATCTGGAGTATTGTGTACAGTTTTGGTCACCTAATTTGAGGAAGGACATCCTTGTGATTGAGGCAGTGCAGCGTAGGTTCACGAGATTGATCCCTGGGATGGTGGGACTGTCATATGAGGAAAGATTGAAAAGACTAGGCTTGTGCTCACTGGAGTTTAGAAGGATGAGGTGGGATCCTTATAGAAACATATAAAATTATGAAAGGACTGGACAAGCGAGATGCAGGAAAGATGTTTCCAATGTTGGGAGAGTCCACAACCAGGGGCCACAGTCTTAGAGTAAAGGGGAGGCCATTTAAGACTGAGGTGAGAAAAAAACTTTTCCACCCAGAGAGTTGTGAATTTGCAGAATTCCCTGCCACAGAGGGCAGTGGAGGCCAAATCACTGGATGGATTTAAGAGGGAGTTAAATTCCACTAGCCACTAGAGCTCTATCATATGCTGAGAGAATGGAGCAGCTGGGCGTGTACACTCTGGAGTTTAGAAGGATGAGAGGGTATCTCATTGAAACTTATAAGATCGTTAAGGGTTTGGACACGCTAGAGGCAGGAAACATGTTCCCGATGTTCCCGAATCAAGGGATATGGGGAGAAGGCAGGCACAGGTTATTGATTGGGGACATAGACAATAGGTGCAGGAGTAGGCCATTCGGCCCTTCGAGCCAGCACCGCAATTCCATGTGATCATGGCTGATCATCCCCAATCAGTACCCCGTTCCTGCCTTCTCCCCATTTCCCCTGACTCCGCTATTTTTAAGAGCCCTATCTAGCTCTCTCTTGAAAGCATCCCGAGAACCTGCCTCCACCTGCCTCCACTGAGGCAGAGAATTCCACAGACTCACCACTCTCTGTGAGAAAAAGTGTTTCCTCGTCTCCGTTCTAAATGGCTTACTCCTTATTCTTAAACTGTGGTCCCTGGTTCTGGACTCTCCCAACATCGGGAACATGTTTCCTGCCTCTAGCGTGTCCAAACCCTTAACGATCTTATATGTTTCAATGAGATACCCTCTCATCCTTCTAAACTCCAGAGTGTACAAGCCCAGCTGCTCCATTCTCTCAGCATATGACAGTCCCACCATCCCGGGATGATCAGCCATGATCACAATGAATGGCGGTGCTGCCTCGAAGGGCCGAATGGCCTCCTCCTGTACCTATTTTCTATGTTTCCATGATAAGCACCACACAGTACAGTTCCTTGTACTGAACTGTACACAAAAATTAATTTCACTGTAACTGTGACAAATAAAATACAGACGGGTCCCGACCCAAAACGTCACCTATCCTCTTTCTCCAGAGGTGCTGCCCGTCCCACTGAGTTACTCCAGCACTTTGTGTCTATCCAGGGTATAAACCAGCACCTGCAGTTCCTTTCTACACACTCCCTCTGAGTGTCCCTTGGTCCTTACCCAAAACAGCAAAACAAATGCCACTCATACGATGAACTAGGTCGCACACCTTTTTTTTTAGAAATAATGTGTCCCACTTTGTCGTGCTAATTACTACAGAGACTCGGGGGAAATTGGTCGCTTTGGAAAATTACACCAAAATGATTCTGGTCACGTGCTTCGGTGTTTTCGCATTTCTACCTTCAGTCGGTCCCCATGGGCTTCAGCCATGACTGGTGCCGCTGCATATAATAATCACGGACTCTTTCGGGATTTGCATTTGACCAGCTTAGTTTGGGAACAGAATCCATCCAAGATCTGCAAGATCTGCAGCCCAGGACCACCACGCAAACCAAACCCCCTTCCATTGACTCCAGTTGTGCCTGGGCAAGGCCAGCAGCATAACCAAGGACCAGTCGCACCCCGGCCACTCCCTCTTCTCCCCTCTCCCATCGGGCAAGAGGTACAGAAGTGTGAAAACGCACACCTCTGGATTCAGGGACAGTTTCTTCCTATCACCAACTCGAGAGCGGTCCTGAGCCACCATCATTGGAGACCCTCGGACTATCTTTAATCGGACTTCACTGGACTTTATCTTGCACTAAAAGTTATTCCCTTTATAAGGGGGAAATCTTTTAGGACCGAGATGAGGAAAACATTTTTCACACAGACAGTGGTGAATCTCTGGAATTCTCTGACACAGAAGGTAGTTGAGGCCAGTTCATTGGCTATATTTAAGAGGGAGTTAGATGTGGCCCTTGTGGCTAAAGGGATCAGGGGGTATGGAGAGAAGGCAGGTACAGGATACTGAGTTGGATGATCAGCCATGATCATATTGAATGGTGGTGCAGGCTTGAAGGGCCGAATGGCCTACTCCTGCACCTATTTTCTATGTTTCTATGTACCTGTGCCCTGAGAGTGGCTCGATTGTAATCATGTATTGTCTTTCCGCTGACTGGTTAGCACGCAACAAAAGCTTTTCACTGCAACAATAACCTGAGCTAAACTGAACAGAACAATGTGCCAAAAACCTGATCTGCCTGTGACACCACTTTTGAGGAACAATGTACCTGCATTCCTAGGTACACAAAATTGCTGGAGAAACTCAGCGGGTGCAGCAGCATCTATGGAGCGAAGGAAATAGGCGACGTTTCGGGCCGAAACCCTTCTTCAGACTCCTTATTGAACACTCCTTCGCTCCATAGATGCTGCTGCACCCGCTGAGTTTCTCCAGCAATTTTGTGTACCTTCGATCTTCCAGCATCTGCAGTTCCTTCTTGAACACTACCTGCATTCCTAGATCCCTCTGCTCTACAGCACTCCCCAGAATCCGACCATTCACTGAGTTACAATCGTTCTTTATTAAGAAGTGTACCAAGGTACAGTGAAATATATATTTTTGCATTCCTGATTTGTGCCCCGAATCTGAGGAAGGATGTGCCGGCTCTGGAGAGGGTCCAGAGGAGGTTTACGAGAATGATCCCAGGAACGAGAGGGTTGGCATATGATGAGCGTTTGACGGCGCTGGGCCTGTACTCGCTGGAGTTTAGAAAAATGAAGGAGGATCTCATAGTGAAAGGCCTGGATAGAGTGGATGTGGAGAGGATGTTTCCAGTAGTGGGAGAGTCTAGGATCAGAGAATAAAAGGACATACCTTTCGGAAGAAGACGAGGAGGAATTTCTTTAGTCAGACAACAGACAATAGGTGCAGGAGTAGGCCATTCGGCCCTTCGAGCCAGCACCGCCATTCAATGTGATCATGGCTGATCATCCCCAATCAGTACCCCGTTCCTGCCTTCTCCCCATATTCCCTGACTCTGCTATTTTTAAGAGCCCTATCTAGCTCTCTCTTGAAAGCATCCAGAGAACCTGCCTCCACCGCCCTCTGAGGTAGAGAATTCCACAGACTCACACTGTCTGTGAGAAAAAGTGTTTCCTCGTCTCCGTTCTAAATGGCTTACTCTTTATTCTTAAACTGTGGCCCCTAGTTCTGGACTCCCCCAACATCGGGAACATGGTTCCTGCCTCTAGCGTGTCCAAGCCCTTAACAATGTTCTATGTTTCAAGGGTGGAGGGTGGCGAATCTGTGGAATTCATAGCCAACGAAGGTTGTGGAGGTCAAGTCAATGAATATTTTTTCATTGCAGGGATAGATTATTGATTGGTACCGGTGTCAGAGGTTATGCGGAGAAGGCAGGAGAATGGGGTTGAGAGGGAGATATAGATCAGCCACGATTGAATAGACTTGTTGGGCCGGATGGCCTAATTCTTCTCCTAACACATATGAACATACAGCTCATTTCTGCAGTTGGGATATGGCCGCAGCTCGCCAGATTCCTTTACAGTCTGTGCACAGTGACCAATTACACCAATGTTTACCCATTTCAGTTCATGCCACAAGATTTCATTTAAATATGCTTCACATTGTCAGCGTCATTGTGCTTAATGAAATATGATCACAATGCACATTCTATCAGCAACTACTTTATTTCCTTGAATTATTTTGAGCTAACACAACAGAATTCTGCAATCCCCTATTATCAATCCACAGGCTGTTCATGAGATTGAAGGGAGCCAACAGAATATCAAGGTTTTGCTTCAACTCCCCCCTCCCATTCTGAATCCGACCTTTCTGTCCCGGGCCTCCTCCGTGGCCAGAGTGAGTCCCACCGCAAAGGAGCAGCACCTCATATGTCGCTTGTGTAGTTTACACCCCAGCGGTATGAACATTGACTTCTCCAATTTCAGGTAGTCCCTGCTTTCTCCCTCCTTCCCCTCCCCTTCCCAGCTCTCCCACAAGCCCACTGTCTCCGCCCCTTCCTTTCTTCTTCATGCCCCCCCCACCCCCCCCCCCCCCACCCCCACATCAGTCTGAAGCAAAGATCTTATAGCAAGCAAGATAGATCACTCGATGAAAATGACGTAATACGGTCATGGGCAGATTCATGGGTAATTTTCGGCCCCATTTCCGTAACCGGCTTCCGTCTCCACACCAAAGATCCCATAAGATACTAGTGCGGAGACGGAAGCCGGTTACGGAAACATCCTCGTAAAAATAAAAGTTCTTTGGGAAAAATCTTCTCCTCATTTTCAGAATTATAATTTATTGACACAAACTGTTCCCCTGCAACGTTGATCACACTGCGAGTCGGGTCGGGTCGGGTCGGGTTACTGAAATGGATGAAAAAAAGGCCCACGTTCCACTCCGTTGCGTACTACACGTCAGCCCATTGCATTTGGAAGGAGTGGTCTATCCAGATCTATAGGATCTTTGGTCTGAAGAAGGGTCTCAACCCGAAACGTCACCTATTCCTTCGCTCCATAGATGCTGCCTCACCCGCTGCGTTTCTCCAGCATTTTTGTCTACCAGCTGACAAAGAGAGGTTAGATAGACCTGATTGAATTCTCTGGAACAGTGCTTCTTAAACTCAGCGTCATTCACCCGTGAGTCTTCATCACTAAATTTAATTCACCCGCCACTAAATTATCTTCTGTTTTTTTGGTTATTTTCGTCTTATTCTCCCTTGTGTATAATTTTATAAATAATAATTTATTTTGTCGCAAGAACAAAAAACAAAAATTAACTCACCATTTCTTAAGTATTTATTTTATTCAACCATATGAATATCGTTAAAATATGTAAAGGAAACGGAGTGAATAAAAAAAGATGTTTAATTATCACTGGAGTTGGAAAATAATTAAAACATATAAGATTATTAAGGGTTTGGACACGCTAGAGGCAGGAAACATGTTCCCGATGTTGGGGAAGTCCAGAACCAGGGGCCACAGTTTAAGAATAAGGGATAGGCCATTTAGAACGGAGACGAAGGAAACACTTTTTCACACAGATAGTTGTGAGTCTGTGGAATTCTCTGCCTCAGATGGCGGTGGAGGCGAATTCTTTGGATGCTTTCAAGAGAGAGTTAGATAGGGCTCTTAAAGACAGCGGAGTCAGGGGATATGGGGAGAAGGCAGGAACGGGGTACTGATTGGGGATGATCAGCCATGATCACATTGAATGGCGGTGCTGGCTCGAAGGGCTGAATGGCCTACTCCTACACTTATCGTCTATTGTCTATCATTCTATTAGAATGATAAAAACGTTCCAACGTCTAAACACTGGGCTTCAGCCCCATCCTACCCTTTCGGGATTTGATCACTGCAATTTTTTTCTTGGAAAACTAGCTCTATAAACCTTGGAGTATGCAAATTGGCAACACAAAGTAAAGGTCCAATTCAACACTTGCCTACGGCGATCCTCCAGTGTTGCCGTTGATAAATTTATGATCCCACTCGCTCGTCTGCTCTTCCCTAAAAGGTTATATTACAGTAAATTTGGGAAAAGTCCTGCTACTTTGAAATTAGGTGGCGAAAAATACATGTCACATTTCCAGCTCCACTGCCATTAAAACCAATAAGAGACTAACCACTTTAATGCCAGTGCCTTTTGTAAGTATAGAAAAAAATATTAAAAAATATCTGAATAAATTAAGTCGTTCACACTTCATTCACCCCTCTACTTTCATTTACCCCCAAAATAATTTCATTCGCCCTTGGGTGAAGCGTGCACCAGTTTAAGAAGCACTGAGCTGGAACACAGTAGGTTGAGAGGAAACCTGATAAAGGAGATAGTGTTCGACTTCAGGACACACGCCCCAGTTTGCATTGACTGCGCCAAAGTAGAGATAGTTGAAGACTTCAAATTCCTAGGAGTCAATATCACCAACAACTTCTCCTGGACCACCCATATTGAAGCAACGACCAAGAAAGCACATCAACGCCTCTACTTCCTTAGAAGGCTCAGGAAGTTCGGCATGTCCCCTACAACTCTCACCAACTTCTACAGATGCGCCGCAGAAAGCATTTTATCGGGATGCATCACAGCACGGTTTGGGAACAGCTCCATCCAAGACCGCAAGAAATTGTGGACGCAGCCCAGACCTTCTCACAATCCAACGTCCCTTCCATTGACTCCATTTACATCTCACCCTGCCTCGGCAAGGCCAGCAGCATAATCAAGGACGAGTCGCACCCTGGCCACTCCCTCTTCTCCCCTCTCCCAACTGTTATCAGGCAACTGAACCACAGCCAGAGAGCAGTGCAGAACTAGTATCATATGCTGAGAGAATGGAGCAGCTGGGCTTGTACACTCCAGAATTTAGAAGGATGAGAGGGAATCTTATTGAAACATATAAGACTATTAAAGGCTTGGACACGCTAGAGGCAGGAAACATGTTCCCGATGTTGGGGGAGTCCAGAACCAGGGGCCACAGTTTAAGAACAAGGGGTAAGCCATTTAGAACGGAGATGAGGAAACACTTTCTTAGGTGTGAGTCTGTGGGATTCTCTGCCTCAGAGGGCGGTGGAGGCCGGTTCTCTGGATGCTTTTAAGAAAGAGTTAGATAGGGCTCTTAAAAATAGTGGAGTCAGGGGATATGGGGAGAAGGCAGGAACGGGGTACTGATTGGGGATGATCAGCCTTGATCACATTGAATGGTGGTGCTGGCTCGGGGCCAACTGGCCTACTCCTGCACCTATTGTCTATTGTCTATCTACCTCATTGGTGACCTTCGGACTATCTTTGATCAGACTTTGCTGGCTTCACCTTGCACTAAACATTATTCCCTTATCATGTATCTATTCATTGTGAATGGGTCGATTGTAATCATGTATTGTCTTTCCGTTGACTTGTTAGCACGCAACAAACGCTTGTCACTGTACCTCGATACACGTGACAATAAACTAAACTCACACAGAGGGTGGTGGATGCATGGAACAAGCTGCCAGAGGAGGTAGTTATCCCAACGTTTAAGAAACAGTTAGACAGGTACATGGATAGGACAGGTTTGGAGGGATATGGGCCAAACACAGGCAGGTGGGACTAGTGTAGCTGGGACATGTTGGCATGGTGTGGGCATAGAAACATAGAAACATAGAAAATAGGTGCAGGAGTAGGTCATTCGGCCCTTCGAGCCTGCACCGCCATTCAATATGATCATGGCTGATCATCCAACTCAGTATCCTGTACCTGCCTTCTCTCCAACCCCCTGATCCCTTTAGCCACAAGGGCCACATCTAACTCCCTCTTAAATATAGCCAATGAACTGGCCTCAACTACCTTCTGTGGCAGAGAATTCCACAGATTCACCACTCTGTGTGAAAAATGTTTTTCTCATCTCGGTCCTAAAAGATTTCCTCCTTATCCTTTAACTGTGACCCCTTGTTCTGGACTTCCCCAACATCGGGAACAATCTTCCTGCATCTAGCCTGTCCAACCCCTTAAGAATTTTGTAAGTTTCTATAAGATCCCCCCGCAATCTTCTAAATTCTAGCGAGTACAAGCCGAGTCTATCCAGTCTTTCTTCATATGAAAGTCCTGACATCCCAGAAATCAGTCTGGTGAACCTTCTCTGTACTCCCTCTATGGCAAGAATGCCTTTCCTCAGATTAGGAGACCAAAACTGTACGCAATACTCCAGGTGTGGTCTCACCAAGACCCTGTACAACTGCAGTAGACCCTCCCTGCTCCTGTACTCAAATCCTTTTGCTATGAATGCTAACATACCATTCGCTTTCTTCACTGCCTGCTGCACCTGCATGCCTACTTTCAATGACTGGTGTACCATGACACCCAGGTCTCGTTGCATCTCTCCTTTTCCTAATCGGCCCCCATTCAGATAAAAGTCTACTTTCCTGTTCTTGCCACCAAAGTAGATAACCTCACATTTATCCACATTATACTGCATCTACCATGCATTTGCCCACTTACCCAGCCTATCCAAGTCACCTTGCAGCCTCCTAGCATCCTCCTCACAGCTAACACTGCCCCCCAGCTTCGTGTCATCCGCAAACTTGGAGATGTTGCATTCAATTCCCTCGTCCAAATCATTAATATATATTGTAAATAGCTGGGGTCCCAGCACTGAGCCTTGCGGTACCCCACTAGTCACTGCCTGCCATTGTGAAAAGGACCCGTTTACTCCTACTCTTTGCTTCCTGTCTGCCAGCCAGTTCTCTATCCACATCAATACTGAACCCCCAATACCGTGTGCTTTAAGTTTGTATACTAATCTCTTATGTGGGACCTGTTGGGCTGAAGGGCCTGTTTCCATGCTGTCTCACTGCATGACTCTATAAACTGAACTGAAGACAGGACAAACAGTCAGAACCTTTTCACCCGGGTGGAAATGTCAAGGATGAGTGGGAAGAGCTTTAAGGTGAGAAGGACAAAGTGTGAAGGAGATGGAGTTCTATACAGGTAAGTTTGAGGTGTTGCATTTTGGGGAAGGCTAACATGGGCAAGACCTGCACAGTGAATGGCGGGGCTCTGGGCAGTGTTGTAGAGCAGAGGGATCTCGGTCTGCAGGTACGTAGTTCCTTAAAGGTATAGTTGCAGGATCTGCTCCTATCACTTGTGACGAATAAAATTAACATTCACATTCTCACTCTGACTCTACCCAAGGTCAACGCTGTTTCAGGAACAATTATTTTTTTTGAACTGGAGACAAGGTGACTCCGGTATAAAATGTCCAATGCAGTTAATCGATCATCGGGGAAAGATTTAATTCAATACCCGAGCCAGTCAGAGCTACGGTAATATTCCAGTACGTAGATGATTGGCCAGCCTGTCTGGGTTATTATTAGCAACTATAGAAACAGGCCCTTCGGCCCAACTCATCCATGCCGACCAACATGCCCATTTACACTAGTCCTGCCTGCCTGTGTGTGGCCCATCTCCCTCTAAATCGGTCCTATCCATGCACCTGTCCAAGGTAGACAAAAATGCTGGAGAAACTCAACAGGTGAGGCAGCATTCATGGAGCGTAGGAATAGGTGACGTTTCGGGTCACAAAGATGACCCAAAGCTGGGTGGCAGTGTGAACTGTGAGGAGGATGCTATGAGAATGTAGGGTGACTTGGACAGGTTGAGGAGTGGGCAGATGCATGGCAGATGAAGTTTAATGCAGATAAATGTGAGGTTATCCACATTTGTAGCAAAAACAGGAAGGCAGACTACTATCTAAATGGCGTCAAGTTGGGAATAGGGGAAGTACAACGGGATCTGGAGGTCCTTGTACATCAATCTATGAAAGTAAGCATGCAGGTACAGCAGGCAGTGAAGAAACCGAATGGCATGTTGGCCTTTATAACAAGAGAAATCAAATATAGAAGCAAAGAGGTCCTTCTGCAGTTGTACAGAGCCCTAGTGAGACCACACCTGGAGTATTGTGTGCAGTTTTGGTCCCCTAATTTGAGGAAGGACATTCTTGCTATTGAGGGAGTGCAGTGTAGGTTTACAAGGTTAATTCCCGGGATGGCGGAACTGTCATATGCTGAGAGAATGGAGCGACTGGGCTTGTACACTCTGGAGTTTATTTAGAAGGATGAGAGGTGATCTCATTGAAACATATAAGATTGTTAAGGGTTTGGACACGCTAGAGGCAGGAAACATGTTCCCGATGTTGGGGGTGTCCAGAACCAGGGGCCACAGTTTAAGAATAACAAGTAAGCCATTTAGAATGGAGACGAGGAAACACTTTTTCTCACAGAGAGTGGTGAGTCTGTGGAATTCTCTGCCTCAGAGGGCGGTGGAGATGGGTTCTCTGGATGCTTTCAAGACAGAGCTAGATAGGGCTCTTAAAAATAGCCTAGTCAGGGGATATGGGGAGAAGGCAGGAACGGGGTACTGATTGGGGATGATCAGCCATGATCACATTGAATGGTGGTGCTGGCTCGAAAGGCCGAAGGGCCGAATGGCCTACTCCTGCACCTATTGTCTATTGTCTATTGAAACGTCACCTATTCCTTCGCTCCATTGATGCTGCCTCACCGCTGAGTTTCTCCAGCATTTTTGTATACCTTCGATTTTTCCAGCATCTGCAGTTCTTTCTTAAACATGTACCTGTCCAAGGGTCTTTTAACTGCTGCCTCAACGACCTCCTCTGGCAGCTCGTTCCATACACACACCGCCCTCTGAGGGACATTTTTAGTATCAAATCGTGTCCCTGCTATCTTAAACATATGTTTTGTTTCAGGACATATACAATAAAACACTCTTGACTCGATTATTCATGAATCTATGCTTTTAAAAATATCCACTGACTTGGCCTCCACAACTGTCTGTGGCAATGAATTCCACAGATTCACCACCATCTGACTAAAGAAATTCCTCCTCATCTCCATCCTATGATTTTGTACATAAGATCATCCCTCAGCCTCCTGCACGCCAACAAATATGTTCTGATGCCATTTAATATGCAGCTTGATTTGGTCACAATAGACAAAACAATAGAAAATAGGTGCAGGAGTAGGCCATTCGGCCCCTCGAGCCAGCACCGCCATTCAATGTGATCATGGCTGATCATCCCCAATCAGTACCCCGTTCCTACCTTCTCCCCATATCCCCTGACTCCACTATCTTTAAGAGCCCTATCTAGCTCTCTCTTGAAAGTATCCAGAGAACCGGCCTCCACCACCCTCTGAGGCAGAGAATTCCACAGACTCACAACTCTCTGTGTGAAAAAGTGTTTCTTCGTCTCCGTTCTAAATGGCTGTACTCCTTATTCTTAAACTGTGTCCCCTGCTTCTGGACTCCCCCAACATCGGGAACATGTACAAACAAATATTAGCTTAGCCTTGTTACTGCCCAACAAAATAAATCTCTCATCTTTAGAATTTAGGCTTTAGAGATACAGCGCAGAAACAGGCCCTTCAGCCCACCGAGTCTGCGCCAACCAGCAATCGCCCCATACACTAACTAACACACACACACACACAGACACACACACACGCGCCCACGCACACGCACACACACGCACACACACACGCACACGCACACACACACGCACACGCACACACACGCGCGCGCACGCACACACACACACGCGCACGCACACACACACACGCGCACACACACACCCACGCACACGCGCACACACACACCCACACCCACACACACACATTCACACACACACACACACATTTAATGTGATCATGGCTGATCATCCAAAATCAGTACCTCGTTCCTGCCTTCTCCCCATATCCCATGACTCCGCTAGCTTTAAAAGCCCTATCTAACTCTCTCTTGAAAGTATCCAGAGAACCGGCCTCCACCGCCCTCTGAGGCAGAGAATTCCACAGACTCACAACTCTCTGTGAGAAAAAGTGTTTCCTCATCTCCGTTCTAAATGGCTTACTCCTTATTCTTAAACTGTGGCCCCTGGTTCTGGACTCCCCCAACATTGGGAACATGTTTCCTGCCTCTAGCGTGTCCAGACCCTTAATAATCTTATATGTTTCAATCTCATCCTTCTAAATTCCAGAGTGTACAAGCCCAGCCGCTCCATTCTATCAACATATGACAGTCCCACCATCCTGGGAATTAACCTTGTGAACGTACACTGCATCTGAGGGGTAATTTTTAGGAATCTGAGGGATAACGTTTAGGAATCTGAGGGGTAACATTTTCCCACAAAGGGTGGTGGGTGTACGGAACGAGCCGCCAGAGGAGGTAGTTGAGGCTGAGACTATCGCAACGTTTAAGAAACAGTTGGGCAGGTACATGGATAGGACAGGTTGAGAGGGATATGGTCCAAGGGCAGGCAGGTGGGACTAGTGTAGATGGGACATGTTGGTGGGTGTGGACAAGTTGGGCCAAGGGGCCCGTTTCCACGCTGTATCTCTCTCTGACTCTGTGTTCTTGCGGTGATCACACACGTACACACTGAGGTTGAGGAAGTGATGCATCGTTTCATAGACCCAACGCCTTCCTGGGATGTGGAAAGCCCTGCTATTTATCTCTGCAGTTTGTGGGGGAACCAAAACACTAATTCATTTCGAGACACCACAGCAGCAAGTGGACGTCAAAGTCGGATGCAGAACTTGGTGGAAGTGAGTCCACCCGGTATCATGGCCTCATTCGGCTGTGGCTTTCCACCCGATTATCTGGCCTGTGGCAATATTTATCACATCCTGCCACCAACTGTGACGTATCTTCTATTTACAGGCGCAGTGGGTAGAGTTGCTGCCTCACAGCGCCAGAGTCCCGGGTTCCATCCTGGCTACGGGTGCTGTCTGTATGGAGTTAGTCTGTGTTTTTTCCGACAGGTGACGTTTCAGGTCCGGACCTCTATTCAGACTCTGATAAATTCAGTTCTGAATCCATGTTCTCCAGAGTAGAGATGCTGCCTGACCCACTGAGTTACTCCAGCACTCTGTGAAACGTCGCCTATCCATGTTCTCCACAGATGCTGCCTGACCCACTGAGTTACTCCAGCACTCTGTGAAACGTCGCCTAT